>NC_133361.1:9238022-9261899 GCF_049309525.1 Garra rufa
TTTTTCTTTTAGAAAAAAAAAGATTGTCTGGTGTACTTTAAGTCCTTTTTTATTATGTTAAGTGTCAAAATATTATGAGGAGCGACTGTCTAGCCATAATTCCTTTTTTGGAAATGTCTTTTAATTAACTACATTTTCTAAAAAAAAAAAAAAAAATTCATACACTATTACAACAAAATTGTTATTGTTTGTCCAATTCCATCCTTTTACATCACTGACCATATATGTGTGAACACATACTATTGAAGATAAAAAATACTTCTGTTATTCCTTTTTTTTTAGTTTTCGAATAACTCTAGAAAACTGTTATACATTTTAAATGTTTTATTTAGCAATTGCACTCTGTAGTGAAAACTTACAAGGTGAATATTTACAAGGCCCAGTGTTGTACACAATTATACAATGTAAATCAAATGTACACAAACTACATTTTGTTCCACTGAAAAGGCACTGCACCAATGTCAGTGTTAAAATGCTAGCACAATCTTTCTCTGCACTGCTTGGCTTGAGTTGATGTGTTGGTGGTCCTTGGCAAGGGGGCTTGGAGTAGCTCAGGGTCATGTCTCCATCTCGGACTGCATTATGATCTGGCCCTTTCTGGTATATTCCCTCAATGTATAGCTCTCCACATTCTGTCCGCAGAAACCACTGCTCCACTTTGTGGGGAAACAAAAACAAAACAAAAAGATGACATGTTGGCTTTGTCTGCTTCATGATTCATAACAAAAAAAGAATGTTCATACCTTGAGGTAATTATCCTTTAGAGCCTAATAGATTGCTGTACATGTTTCAGGAATAAATCCCTGAATGGTCGATACACCCACTCTAAACTGGTATGAAAGGCTCTTGAAGCTTTCCCCTGTAAATAATGCACAGCACAGTTATCAACAATGCATTATTTCAACACATTTTCAAATGTAAATGCAACACTTTGCAGGCATTTTCTACGTACATCGAACCATGATAGCCTGACTTTAAACGGGCTGGTTACAACACACACACACACACACACACACACACATACATCAACAAAAGAAAAAAAGTTAAGCTTGCTTACCTGTCGCCAAGAACCGAAGGGTACTCATGAGGCGTTCACCGACGGAGATACAGTCGCTAAAGTTTGTATTTTCCCTTTGAATGATCGGTTTGATAAGTTCCGTCAGAAAATGGAACTGGACAGGAAAAAGCCGAGCGAATGTTTTTAAAATCTGAAGTTTCCGCTACCTGGCTTCACAAAACAGAATATTTCTGTGGTGAACGGGAAACGCTGAATTGTTTGCACACAGGCAACTCTACTTCCGTGTTCACTTCTTTGAATAAAAATACAGACTACTGCCATCTGCGGGTACGCAACGGTATATCTCCTCACGCATGTGCAGAAAGCACCTTCTAGTTTGTAGTCGGGTTTCGTGAGTTCAGTGTGTTCGAGCTCAGTTTAATTGCCCAGACGCCCGCAGATGCAGCCGACTAGAGGCGACAAGACGGTCGGCTTTCGTCGGCGCTAGTTGGTTGGCGTCGGGTTGGTGTGTCCCGGACGGATGTGAACCTCAGTAATCACTACTACACACCATGTCTTGTTTTAAACAATTGTTTAATCATTACAGATAATCAAAGCACATTTAACCATCATAAGGAGCATTAAATGAGACTAAATATGCTACTATGTTAGATTTCGTTAATGTAAGATGTAGACGTACCATACCATAAAACAACCCAGATTTTGTTTATAAAAGCACCAAAAAACATGACTTCAACAAAAATATCTGATTTTAAAAATGTGTATTTTATTTTTTACAGACATTAAAAACGAATAACATTTATTTGACTTTAACCAGGATAAAATTACGTTCGTTTCTTACCGCTGAATTAACGATGATGCGCTTCCCTCTTCTGGTCACTAAACTAAAACGTCTCGGTTAACATTGTTTTCTTCAATGAGGCGTGTCAAATCTCCCACTTTGATGTCATTTATTAAAAGCTCATTTCGGATGTGAGATTCTAGTCTGTTTATGATGAGAAAAAAATACATTTCAGCATTAGAAAAATCAGAGTCATCTGCAAAGTTTTAACTCATTTAAATGGTAATGATTACTAAAAATAACCTGCAGGGAACGTTCTGGGAATAAAAATAAATAACAGTTTTCTACAATAACTTTCCGCTGTAATATCAGGGTTCATCTCTATGTCCTTTCACTTTATAATGTCCCATCACTTTTTGTTTTTGTCTTCACTTGATTTACTGACAAATGGACTGTTTTAATTTTGTTTCAGAGTTGATTGAGATAATCAAGAGAAAGAAGAATTCTGTGGAGAAGAATCACGTCAGAAGTGAAGATTTAAAGAAAAAAGGACCAAGAAATCTTTCACCAGCTTTCAGTGTGGAAAGAGTTTTGTGTGTAATCCAGAACATCTAAAAATGCCTCCCAAAAAAATATGTACCGGTGTGAAAGACACATGCTTTGAGTGTGGGAAGACTTTTACTACAGCGGCCGGTTTAAAAAAGCATGAGATGATTCACACTGGAGAGAGACCGTACAAGTGTTCACACTGTGACATGAGATTCATCCAGTCAGGAAGCCTGAAAAGACATGAGAGGATCCACACTGGAGAGAAACCGTTTGCATGTGATCAGTGCGGCAAAAGATTTTCAAGAGATACAGTCCTGAAACAGCACGTGGTAGTTCATACAAAGGAGAAGCCACATTCATGTAATGTGTGTGGAAATAGGTTTTCACATCGACAAAGTCTGAAAGAACATGAGAAAATACACACTGGTGTCAGAGAGTACATGTGCTTTGAGTGTGAGAAGACTTTTATTTCAGCAAAGTGTTTAAAACTGCACCAGAGGATCCACACTGGAGAAAAACCCTACAAGTGTTCACACTGTGACAAGAGATTCAGACTGTTAGCACAGATGAAAACACACGAGATGATCCACACTGGAAATAAACCGTTCACGTGTGATCAGTGCGGGAAGAGTTTCACACTAAAAGCAAACCTTACAGACCATATGTGGGTTCATACTGGAGATAAACCGTACACTTGTGATCAGTGCGGAAAGAATTTCTCATGCTCATCGGCGCTTAAGATTCACATGGGCCTCCACGCTGGAGAGAAATATGCATGTGATCAATGTGACAAAACATTTGTGAGAGCTTCATACCTGAAGAAGCACCTGACCGTTCATACAAAGGAAAAGCCACATCCATGTCCTTTGTGTGGAAAGTGTTTTGCACGTCCAGCACATTTAAAAGAACATCAGAAAGTTCACACTGGTGTGCGAGAGTACATGTGCTTTGAGTGTGAAAAGACTTTTACTACAGCCAGCAGTTTAAAACTGCACCAGAGGATCCACACTGGAGAAAAACCATACAAGTGTTCACACTGTGACAAGAGATTCAGCAATTCAGGATTTCTGAAAACACACGAGAGGATTCACACTGGAGAGAAACCGTACAAGTGTTCCCACTGTGACAAGAGATTCAGTCAGTTAGGAAATCTGAAAAAACATGAGAGGGTCCACACTGGAGTGAAACCACACACATGTGATCAGTGCGGCAAGAGTTTTGCAATAAAATGGTGCCTTACGGACCATATGAGGATACACACTGGAGAGAAACCATTCTCTTGCGATCAATGTGGGAAAAGATTTACAAAATCATTACACCTTAAAGATCACATGAACATCCACACAGGAGAGAAACCTTATAAGTGTTCACACTGTGACAAGAGATTCAGACACTCAGCAAATCTAAACACACATAAGAGGATCCACACTGAAGAAAGCCGTTCATGTGCTACACTGTGACAAGAGATTCATCGATTCAGGAAATCTAAAACTACATAAGAAGATACACACTGGAGAGAAACTGTATCAATGCACTGAATCTGGGAAGAGTTTCAAACATTCAACTTCTCTACAAAGTCATACAAAAAACAATCACAGCGAGTAGATCATCTTCAGATCCAGGACTTTCAGGTCTGATGCCATGTCTTCACCAAATGTTACGCAATAATGCATCAAGCAGTAAAATATAATCTGGATAAATCTGTCATTACAAGCAATGTGTTTTCACAGAGAATAAAGTTAATATTCATCTTCAAAACCAGCAGATTCAACTGAGAGATTCAGATAAAAAAAATAAAAAATACTTACCTATGCTCATCCATACTTGTCAGTACGAGAGATACAGCTCATTAATTTTTGTTTTTACTTGGCTTGATTCTGCATTTGCAGATTGAATGCTGATTAAAACATAATTATTGATCAGTAATTTTTTTTATTAATACAGCTTTACTTTTTATATTTTATCAACAACGTTTATTGCCTGCTGATTATATTTCAATCTTGTTTCATAATTATAAAAGCTATGATTGTAATTGCTGTTTGGGTTTTCTGATTTCTAAATAAAGCATTATTTGCCTGTAATAAACTATATTTTGCTCTGCACACTGTCCTCCTCCTTCTTCTAGTGGTGGGCAGATCGATTCTTATATTTATAGTATCAATATAAATGTTTATATTGGTATCGGATCAATATGAACCTGACAAGATCAATACTTAAGGTTGCCTGTGTGTATACATGTAGCTCCTTTCACATCTCAAAAGTACTTACTCACTCGTCTACTGCTTTTTGCCTACTATATAATAGGGAATTATGCCATTTCTGACGCAGCCAATATAAACTGTTGGTTGTCAGGTTATGGAATTTTTTTTCTTAGTTTGGACTGTTTTGTTACCCCCTTTGTGATGTGTTTCCCCTAAGCCCATGTTTGGACCTCCACTAGTTAATCAGTTCGTGAGTCATACCTGTCATTGTTAATTACTCCCCCTTATAAGTTGGATGTTTTGGGGCTATATGCCTGCTCAGCCATGTCTCCCCGAGCTCCCTAACCCACCATGGCTTCCTAAACTGTCTGCTCAGCCATGTCTCCGCGAGCTCTCTGACCCACCACGGCTTCCTGAACTCTCTGACCCACCACGGCTTCCTGAACTGTCTGCTCAGCCATGGCCTCCTGAGATCCAGATCCTGAACTCTCTGATCCGCGATGGCCTCGTGAGCTACCTGATCCACCATGGCCTCCTGAACTCCCTGACCCGCCACGGCTTCCTGAACTCTCTGCTCAGCCATGTCTCCGTGAGCTCCCTGACCCACCACGGCTTCCTGAACTGTCTGCTCAGCCATGTCTCCGCGAGCTCCCTGACGCACCACGGCTTCCTAAACTCTCTGACTCACCACGGCTTCCTGAACTGTCTGCTCAGCCATGGCCTCCTGAGATCCCTGATCCACCATGGCCTCCTGAGCTCCCTGGTCCACCATGGCTCAACGAGCTCCATGATCCACCATGGCCTCCTGAGCTCCCTGGTCCGCCATGGCTCAACGAGCTCCATGATCCGTCATGGCCTCCTGAACTCCCTGATCCGCCATGGCCTCCTGAGCTCCCTGCTCAGCCATGTCTCCCAGAGCTCCCTGACCCACCATGGCCTCCTGAACTCCCTGATCCGCGATGGCCTCGTGAGCTACCTGATCCACCATGGCCTCCTGAACTCCCTGACCCGTCGCGGCTTCCTGAACTCTCTGCTCAGCCATGTCTCCGCGAGCTCCCTGACCCACCACGGCTTCCTGAACTGTCTGCTCAGCCATGTCTCCGCGAGCTCCCTGACGCACCACGGCTTCCTGAACTCTCTGACCCACCACGGCTTCCTGAACTGTCTGCTCAGCCATGGCCTCCTGAGATCCCTGATCCACCATGGCCTCCTGAGCTCCCTGGTCCGCCATGGCTCAACGAGCTCCATGATCCGCCATGGCCTCCTGAACTCCCTGATCCGCCATGGCCTCCTGAGCTCCCTGATCCGCCATGACCTTGTGAGCTCCCTGATCCTCCATGGCCTCCTGAACTCCCTGACCCACCGCGGCTTCCTGAACTCTCTGCTCAGCCATGTCTCTGCGAGCTCCCTGACCCACCATGGCTTCCTGAACTGTCTGCTCCGCCATGGCTCCCTGACCCACCACGGCTTCCTGAACTGTTCGCTCAGCCATGTCTCCCAGAGCTCCCTGACCCACCACGGCTTCCTGAACTCTCTGCTCAGCCATGGCCTCCTGAGCTCCCTGATCCACCATGGCCTCCTGAGCTCCCTGGTCCGCCATGGCCTCCTGAGCTCCCTGATCCTCCATGGCCTCCTGAGCTCCCTGATCCTCCATGGCCTCCTGAACTCCCTGATCCTCCATGGCCTCCTGAGCTCCCTGATCCTCCATGGCCTCCTGAACTCTCTGACCCGCCGCGGCTTCCTGAACTCTCTGCTCAGCCATGGCCTCCTGAGCTCCCTGATCCACCATGGCCTCCTGAGCTCCCTGGTCCGTCATGTCCTTCGCGAGCTCCCTGACCCGCAGCGGCTTCCTGAACTGTCCGCTCAGCCATGTCTCCCCGAGCTCCCTGACCCGCAGCGGCTTCCTGAACTGTCCGCTCAGCCATGTCTCCCCGAGCTCCCTGACCCACCACGGCTTCCTGAACTGTCTGCTCAGCCATGTCTCCATGAGCTCCCTGACCCACCACGGCTTTCTTAACTGTCAGCCATGTCTCCCCGAGCTCCCTGACCCACCATTGCTTCCTTAACTGTCTGCTCAGCCATGTCTCCGCGAGCTCTCTGACCCACCGCGGCTTCCTGAACTGTCCGCTCAGCCATGTCCCCTCGAGCTCCCTGACCCACCACGGCTTCCTGAACTGTCTGCTCAGCCATGTCTCCCCGAGCTCCCTGACCCGCCGCAGCTTCCTGAGCTGTCTGCTCAGCCATGTCTCAGCGAGCTCCCTGATTGGCCGCGGCTTCCTGAACTGTCCGCTCTTCAATGGCTTCCCAAGCTCGCTGATCAGCCATGGCCTCCTGAGCTTCCTGATCCGCCATGGCCTCCTGGGCCCATAAACATCTTAAGGGTAAAAGTAGCTGATAACTTGCCAATTTAGGAGAAAATCTTAAAAATGTCAGTCCTAAATTTAGGACTCTTAAATTTTTACTCTAAGAGTATTTCACAAAGCGTTTTAGAACTAAATGTAGCTCCTAAATCTGTGAAACGTTAGGAGCGGTGAGGAGGACTCCTAAGTTATAAGACCAAACTAAACTATCCTAAAATGGCTGTTGCTGGCAATCTTCCACAGAACTTAAACTCTTTAGAAACACTAATTTATTTGCACACATAAGTTTTCCCACACAACGTTTTGGGTTTTGGAGATTACCCCAATTCCAAATTTTGCTTTGATTAGATCCTTGTTTTAATTAACAAGCTGGACAAGTATTTATTGATTATTCTACTCTGTTAATAAAAAGGCTCTTTTCTATATATATGTCTGCTAATGGCCATGGTCTCCTGAGCCCCCTGATCCGCCATGGCTCACAGAGGTCCCTGATCCAACATGGCCTCCTGAGCTCCCTGAACCGCCATGGCCTCCTGAGCTCCCTGGTCTGCCATGGCCTCCTGAACTCCCTGATCTGCCATGGCCTCCTGAACTCCCTGATCCACCATGGCCTCCTGAGCTCCCTGGTCCGCCATGGCTCAACGAACTCCCTGATCCGCCATAGCCTCCTGAACTCCCTGATCCGCGATGGCCTCGTGAGCTCCCTGATCCACCATGGCCTCCTGAACTCCCTGACCCGCCGCGGCTTCCTGAACTCTCTGCTCAGCCATGTCTCCGCAAGCTCCCTGACCCACCACGGCTTCCTGAACTGTCTGCTCAGCCATGTCTCCGCGAGCTCCCTGACCCACCATGGCTTCCTGAGCTCTCTTACCCACCGCGGCTTCCTGAACTGTCCGCTCAGCCATGTCCCTGCGAGCTCCCTGACCCACCACGGCTTCCTGAACTGTCTGCTCAGCCATGGCCTCCTGAGCTCCCTGATCCACCATGGCCTCCTGAGCTACCTGGTCCGCCATGGCTCAACGAGCTCCCTATTCCGCCATGGCCTCCTGAACTCCCTGATCCGCCATGGCCTCCTGAGCTCCCTGATCCTCCATGGCCTCCTGAACTCTCTGACCCGCCGCGGCTTCCTGAACTCTCTGCTCAGCCATGGCCTCCTGAGCTCCCTGATCCACCATGGCCTCCTGAGCTCCCTGGTCCGTCATGTCCTTCGCGAGCTCCCTGACCAGCAGCGGCTTCCTGAACTGTCCGCTCAGCCATGTCTCCCCGAGCTCCCTGACCCACCACGGCTTCCTGAACTGTCTGCTCAGCTATGTCTCCATGAGCTCCCTGACCCACCACGGCTTTCTTAACTGTCAGCCATGTCTCCCCGAGCTCCCTGACCCACCGCAGCTTCCTGAACTGTCTGCTCAGCCATGTCTCCGCGAACTCCCTGACCCACCGCTGCTTCCTTAACTGTCTGCTCAGCCATGTCTCCGCGAGCTCTCTGACCCACCGCGGCTTCCTGACCTGTCTGCTCAGCCATGTCTCCCAGAGCTCCCTGACCCACCATGGCCTCCTGAACTCCCTGATCCGCGATGGCCTCGTGAGCTACCTGATCCACCATGGCCTCCTGAACTCCCTGACCCGCCGCGGCTTCCTGAACTCTCTGCTCAGCCATGTCTCCGCGAGCTCCCTGACCCACCACGGCTTCCTGAACTGTCTGCTCAGCCATGTCTCCGCGAGCTCCCTGACCCACCATGGCTTCCTGAGCTCTCTGACCCACCACGGCTTCCTTAACTGTCTGCTCAGCCATGGCCTCCTGAGCTCCCTGATCCACCATGGCCTCCTGAGCTCCCTGGTCCGCCATGGCTCAACGAGCTCCATGATCCACCATAGCCTCCTGAGCTCCCTGATCCACCATGGCCTCCTGAGCTCCCTGATCCGCCATGGCCTCCTGAACTTCCTGATCCGCCATGGCCTCCTGAGCTCCCTGATCCGCCATGGCCTTCTGAACTCCCTGATCCGCCATGGCCTCCTGAGCTCCCTGATCCTCCATGTCTCCCTGAGCTCCCTGACCCGCCGCGGCTTCCTGAACTGTCCGCTCCGCCATGTCCCCGCGAGCTCCCTGACCCGCAGCAGCTTCCTGAGCTGTCTGCTCAGCCATGTCTCCCAGAGCTCCTGATTCGCCGCGGCTTCCTGAACTGTCCGCTCTGCCATGGTTTCCCGAGCTCGCTGATCAGCCATGGCCTCCTGAGCTTCCTGATCCGCCATGGCCTCTTGGGCCCATAAACATCTTCAGGATAAAAGTAGCTCATAACTTGTCGATTTAGGAGAAAATCTTTAAAATGTCAGTCCTAAATTTAGGTCTCTTAAATTTTTACTCTAAGAGTATTTCACAAAGCTTTTTAGAACTAAATCTTGCTCCTAAATCTGTGAAACGTTAGGAGCGGTGAGGAGGACTCCTAAGTTACTAAGACCAAACTAAACTATCCTAAAATGGCTGTTGCTGGCAATCTTCCACAGAACTTAAACTTTTTAGAAACACTAATTTATTTGCACACATAAGTTTTTCCACAAAACGTTTTGGGTTTTGTAGATTACCCCAATTCCAAATTTTGCTTTAATTAGATCCTTTTTTTAATTAACAAGCTGGACAAGAATTTATTGATTATTCTACTCTGTTAATAAAAAGGTTCTTTATATGTATATCTGCTAATGGCCATGGTCTCCTGAGCTCCCTGATCTGCCATGGCCTCCTGAGATCCCTGATCTGTCATGGCTTCCTGAGCTCCCTTATCCACCCTGGAGGTCTTCCTTGTCTTCTGTCCCTGCCTTGTACTAACCTCCAGGGCACCCACTCTCTCTCCCCAGTAGATGTATTACGGCCCGAGATGCGCCTTCCTGGAAGGGGGTGTAATGTCAGGGTTATGTTGGTTTTTGTTCGTTTTTCCCATTGCCCCCCCATCCCCTCCCCCCTCCCGTGGACTAAATGTTTCCCCTATGCCCATGTTTGGACTTCTTTCCATTAATCAGTTCATGCACCACACTTGTCGTTGTTAATTACCCCTCCTTATGAGGTGGTTGTTATCCCATGTTTCTTTGTCCAGCGTTCATGTTACTATGCTCCAGTGTTCCATTCGTTAACTCCTGTGTTCCAGTCTCTTTGTCTGCTGTTGTTATCATACCTGAGGATTTTTTAAAAGACTTTGCATTCTTCCCCGTTTCTGCACGCACCATGACATTGGTAGAATATCGCCATATTAAAAATAGTGCAGTCAGTTTTAAACGAGGCAGTAAGCCAGAAACAATACATTTGCAAATTACTGCGCCCACTTTTATTGGAAAAATAAGGTGGATAAAATTGCTAATTTAATTTACCATTTTTATTCAAAGGAGGACACATATTCCTGTTACTTCATGAGGAATTGTTTTATTTCATTTTAATATAAAGGAATTTTATGTGTCACAGCAGTTAATCTGTGTCTTTATTGTATGTTCACACCTTCATATCGTTCATATTACTATGTAAAACTAAATCAGAATTGGCTGTCAAAATAAACAGTGCTGCTATCATTATCTGGGGACATAATTCTCAAAACACCAATATACCAAACATGAATAGAAACCTATGAACACAAGTTATTAAACATCATACACAATCAGTGATCAGAACATGTCATACAAGATATAATGTTTAAAATGAAATGAAATTTGTTCATTAGTCCTTTTAGCATCATTTTGGTTGATCTGATCCATTTATTCATGTAAAATACAGTCTCTGTGTCATTCTGTGAATGTGAGGGAGTGTGCTGTGAGGAACTAAAGGTCAACACGGTATAGAAGGAATGCGAGGAAGTATTTGGCCCATGATTTCTATCATGGATTTACATGTGTGACAGTAAATGCATTCAATTCAAAAGCTTTATTGAGATATTTAGAAAGCCTAATAAGCAAAAAACATTTTGTTTGCAAATACAATTTCCAGGTAATAAAATTTGTTGATAAAATATCAAAAGTAAAAAAAAAATTGTATAGGTATCAAAATTTAAACAGTGTTACTATTCTTATGATACTGCACATCAGTCCGGTTCTTTAACAGAAAAGGCCCATTTAATACCAGGTTCCAGTATCTTCACTTTTTACAAGAGAAGCAAAACGGATCAATTACAAAGCTACATGACACTATATCTTGTTCTGTGATTCTAAACTCATCAGAAGTAGACGAACAGACATTTGAAAACAACAGTGAATAAAAATATTTAAAAAAAAAAATCTCAGCTCTCTTAAAGCGTTCAGCATCTTCTTCAGCTTCCTGAACAAGAACAGCTTTCCTTTATGAAAGCGTAAGCAAACTACAATTGATCAATATGCATTAAATATACATTTGAACATTATATAAAACTCATAAAAAAGCACAATTATATCATGTATATCATGAAGCAAAATTAAGCTTCTTTGGGGAGTTGATCTGAATCTCTCGGTTGAATCTGCTGGTTTTGAAAATGTTTATTCAATGTGAAAACTTTAAATAATGTTTCTTTGACGACAGTTTTAATGACTGGGACAGATTTATCCAGATGATATTTGATGCATTATCGTGTCACATTTGTTGAGGATGCAGCATCAGATCGGAAAGTGCTGGATCTGAAGATGATCTACTTACTGTGCTTGTGTTTTGTATGACTGTGTAGAGAAGATAAATAATTAAAACACTTCCCACATTCAGTGCAGTGATACGGCTTCTCTCCAGTGTGGATCCTCTCATGTATTTTCAGATATCCTGACTGATTGAATCTCTTGTTGCAGTGTGAACACTTATAAGGTTTTTCTCCAGTGTGAATCCTCTCATGTGCTTTGATATTTCCTGAATAACTGAATCTCTTGTCACAGTGTGAACACTTGTAAGGATTTTCTCCAGAGTGAATCCTCTCATGCAGTTTTAAACTGCTTGCTGTAGTAAAAGTCTTCTCACACTCAAAGCACATGTACTCTCTCACACCAGTGTGTATTTTCTGATGTCCTTTCAAATGTTGTAGACGGGAGAAACTCTTTCCACACAAATTACATGGATATGGTTTCTCTTTTGTATGAACTCTCAGGTGCTGCTCCAGGTGTGAAGCTCTCAAAAACACTTTGTCGCATTGATGACATGCAAACGGTTTCTCTCTAGTGTGAACATTTATGTGTGCATTAAGAGTTGAGGATCGTGCAAAACTCTTCCCACATTGATTACAAGTAAATGGTTTTTCTCCAGTATGAACTCTCATGTGTGCTGCAAGTAGTCCTTTTAGTGCAAAACTCTTCCCGCACTGATCACATGTGTACGGTTTCTCTCCAGTGTGGATGCTCTCATGTGTTTTCAGATATGATGACTGACTGAATCTCTTGTCACAGTGTGAACACTGATAAGGTTTTTCTCCAGTGTGGATCTTCATGTGATCCTCAAGGTGTGATGATCGTGTGAAACTCCTCCCGCACTGATCACATATGAACGGTTTCTCTCCAGTGTGAACGTTCATGTGACGCATAAGACATCCTTTGCTGGAGACACTCGTTCCACACTGAGTGCAGGTGAAAGATTTCTTTGCTCTTCTTTTCTTTAAATCTTTCTGTTTGATTTGAGAGCACCTCAAATATTTTTCTCCAGGTTTGGCTTGTCTTTGCTCCTCAACTTCACTCAGTTCTTCATTCTCATCGATTTCTTCAATCAACTCTAAATAAAAGTAAAAATTGTTAATTTGCAGTAACTAATAAAAAGCAGACAAATGTGGACATAAAGATTAACCCTGATTTAACAATGTAAAGATAGATGTTATACAATATTTAGATAATTTTGATGCGAAAAAAAAAGGACAACATTAACATGCAAATTCTCATTTTTATATAAAAAAATAATGTATTTTACTCTTATGATATGTAACATTGGTGGCAGATTTAAGCACAGGACCCGTGCACCTGAATGAATGAATGAAATGCATGATTGGGTTTTACCCACTGATCTATATAATGACTGGATTGCTCATTGCGTTCTAAACTGCCGTTAGGCAGTGAAGCCACCGGAAGTGTTCGATCCGCCATCTAACTATTCCCTACCTGCAGAGAGCGCCATTGAGTCACATGTAAATTGCTGCTGGGGGGTGGCTAATTGGGCTTAAGCCCCGAATGTTTTAGGTTTTTAGCGTAATTAGTGCGAGTGCCGCATGCTGTAATATGAGCAGTCATTATTCCGTCGTCTCCCGGGTGCTGATTGCTCGTGTGCAGGTGATACCTGAACTGCACACATTGCTATCTGGATTTAAACTAAACTCATTTAAGCTTTGCCAGTTTCAACATTTAAGAGCCATAAGACGCAAACCCGCGTGCACAGTGAGAAGTGACAAGATCTGTGTGTGCATTCATCCGAAGCGCGCAAACTCGCGCCTCAGAACGCACGCAAATATTACTCCCGCAGAAATGTTATTTCGTCCTGCTCCCGCCCGCCACATTTATGTTTTGCCCCACTCCTGCCCGCAAAAACCTGCATAAAAGTAACCTATACCCCCGCGGGAAAACAGGTGTCTACTTCATCTCTTGGCTGCATGAAACATAAGTCCGCTATTGATTCACAAACTATTCATGCTTTCGGGGTTCTGATCCATAGTACTTTTGCGTGGAATTTTAAAGTATTTTCGTAGTTGTCAAAATGATTGTCCTGTGAGTGTTTTATAATGAATGCTTAAATGCTTAAAAAATACTCTGAAGTTGTAAAGAATCTCTGAATTAAAGAATTCAGGAGATTTAAATCTGTATATAGCCTATGTTAAAAAGTTAGAACTGAGCAGAGGGTTTTCTTTTAAATTCAAAAGTATAGTTTTAATTTAAAGTTTGTTTGTTTGAGGTTTTTTATAACATGCATTAGAAGAATAAAAAGGCAAAACAAATGTTTTGGTTAATAAAAAAAGTTTAAAAATAAACACCTTTAGAGGAAATGTCAGGCATAGGGGGGCCTTCTGTACCTAAAAACTAATGTTAGACATACTTAAACCCCCCCCCCCCCCCCCCCCAAAAAAAATCAGTTTATTTTATTGCATCTTTACTCTATTGTATTTATTTGTGCTGTTGCTTCTAGTTAGATAGATTATTCGTATTTCTTTACTTTTAATTTTTTTAAACCGTTGCACCCCTAATTTTCACCACGTAAAAATTTGTCTAATGGAAATTCTGATTGGTTGGTAACTTCAGAAAGTTACCAGACACTTTGGCTGGTGATCAAAAAAGTTAATTTCGAACCCTGGTTGTGATCTCATGACGTGAGAAAATTGCGCTAAAACACTCACTCAGTTTTTATTACTTTTAAAAAATAACTTCAACTTTGTTTCATTTCCTCTTGTAGGCTCTACTGGGTGAATTTTTTTTTTGTTTTTGTTTTTTTATTGAGTATCCTAACTATCATCATTTTCCCAGAAATTGTATAGATTTTTAGGCATTCTATTATCTCAAACAGCCTGAAAAATAGTGCATTTAGCTGACGTAATTGTGAAAAAAATCGACACGGGGGAGCATGCCCCCGGACCCCCCTAGGTTTGGGCTAAGCCCCGAATGTTTACATCGTCTGGCTCCACCCCTGGTCATGGTGTGCATTTTTAATGCGGATGATTGAGCAACATCTATTTCAGACACTTCAGAACAGCTAATTCTGTAATCATTTACTAACATACCGTTTCCATCTGAGTAAAATGCAGTGTATGTTGAATTAATTATTAATTTAACAAACAAATCATTACCTGCTTTAAAATGAATAACGTCACTGTTAATATTGTTGAAACATGCAGTTAGTCTACTGTACGAACATAAACAACAAAATGACATAAACCGTGAATAGCTGTACTGAGATCGTATGATGTTTATGTTTATCTGATGTACGCGACTGTAATGTAGGCTATGAACGTACATTTTTAATAAGCAGAGGGAATTACCAACATTAACCGTTTACATGCTTAGGACGTTTGCATTGTGAAAATGTACAGTGAGACTTCAGGTATAAAAACACTGACTTGTTATGTGATGTTTTCTCAATGAAATCGTATAGTTTCCTATTCATTCAATGGAATGTATGCGAATACTAGGGAATACTAATATGGCGGCGCGGTGGCTTCACTTTTATGACGTCATGAGCAATCCAGTTCTCTATTATAGATCAGTGGTTTTACCCCTCATTTGTTATCAATATCAATAGGGAATTTATCATTTCGAAATATTAAGCAAAAATTAAGGCCTACTAAGCCAATAACTGCTTCGCTGCTGCCATCTACTGGTTATGTATTTATTTAATTTTAAATATGAATGAATGAATGATGCATTTATATAGTGTTTTCATTGTGTATTGCCGTACACCCAATGCGCTTTACAATCATATAGGGGATCTCTCCTCCAACATAAATAAATGTTTGTTTACCACAAAATATATTTGGTAATTTTAGAACTTTAAAGTAAATACTTTAAGTTTAAACCATAATACGATGTTTTATTTATTGCAGAGCTCTAAAGATTTTTCCTATTACAGTAAATTTAAATCTGCTTGAAGCTTTATTACCATTAGCACTATTAATAAAGAAAGACACATAAACACCAACCTGTTTGTTCTTCAGTATCTTCAGAGTGTTTGATTCTGCAGGGTCCTGGATCTCTCATCTTCTCTCTGTCCTCTTAAACTCAGTCTTGGCAGATTTCAGCTCTTCCTGATGATTTGATGCTCGTCTGCTCTTGCAAACAGATGTGAATATTCCAGCATTTATTGGTGAATCACTGTGGGCGGAGCTTCACTGATGATGCGATTCGTGTAGGAGGAGCTTCATTGAAGGTGAATGCAGCATGGGAGGAGCTAATCTGACAAAATAAGAGATATATCACTTACTGCGATCATTTTATTCATGTATTTATTTTCAAATATAAGGAATGGTCAGATTTTTTTTTTAAACCAAACACAGAAATATATCTACAAATTTGTAGCAAAAAAATAACCTCAGTATGTTGACACCAGATCTCCTGTAAATTGCCCATTAAAACTCATTTCACTGAAGACATCAGCATAATAAATGAGGTGAAAACAGGAGCCATGTGCATGAAATGGGTCTCTTCAGCTGCTCTGTTAATATTAATGGGCTGAGGCTATCAAGACTCATTTAACAAGCCATTCAGGATCATCAGCAGATCAACTTTATTCTAAGTTTCCGGCTGAAGAGATGCACTTTACTCTCCAGGAACTGAAGTTTATAAAATATTTATTTCTAAAAAACACCAGAAGAGCTGCATAAACATAAACGTACAAAAAAACATTAGACATCTGACCAGAAATTGTGTAAAAATGCCCATTACAAACCTATAAACTAATGTACACACATTTGCAATCAAACTGGCCAACACAATTAATAGTATGACAATCACATTTTCAGTATACAGGCTAAAAGTAATAACCTTGCTTTACTGGTCTGTAGTAAGCCTGAATAATATGAATTATTTTAACACTTGACAAACTTCATTTAAAGTGCTACCTGAATGACTACAATCTCCTTTTAGAGTGCAATATGAAATGAGACAACTATGAACTGACGATCTCAATTTAGAGAGAAAAACATAACACATATAAATAAATGACCAAAAAAGACCTGAATTACTGTAAACAATCTATCTGGTATGCAAACCAAGAGAAACAATAACACTAACGAGGTGATAATACATTGTGCTTATGACAGTACCCAGCTAACAATTTTTGGTTCCCAGAACGTTCCCGGAACGTTCCCAAGAACGTTCCCTATTGGTTAGCCAGGAAAGTTTTCTTTACGTAACTAGAACGTTCCCTTTAGGTTAGGGGAACGTTCTGGGAACCTACTTCCCGCAACGTTCTAAGAACATTCCCGGAACTCCCGTGTCCCGAAGTAAGCGGCATGGAAGGCGGACGGATGTGAATCTCAATAATCACTACTACACACCATGTCTTGTTTTAAACTATATATTTTTAATCATTACAGATAATCAGAGCACATTTAACCATCATAAGGAGCATAAATGAGACTAAATTATGCTATACTATGTTAGATTTCGTTAATGTAAAATGTAGAAGTACCATACCATAAAACAACCCAGATTTTGTTTATTAAAGCACCAAATAACATGACTTCAACAAAATATTCGATTTTAAAAATGTGTATTTTATTTTTTTACAGACATTAAAAAAAGGAAAACATTTATTTGACTTTAACTAGGATAACATTACGTTCGTTTCTTACCGCTGAATTAACGATGAGGTGCTTCCCTCTTCTGGACACTAAACGAAAACGTCTCGGTTAACATTATGTTTTCTTCAATAAGACGTGTCAAATCTCCCTAAAATAACAATATTTACTCTCGTATATATATTAGTTATAAGTAATTATCCATTAAGGAGATCAATCACCGAACTTTAGTCAGTCAGTAAAACGAAATGACCGTTATTTTTTAAATTACGCGAGCGCGCCGCTTTATGTTGAGGAGAGGAGAAAGCGCGTGATGGAGAAAGCGCGTGCTGGAGTAAAGAAATAAATAGTGTTTATAATATAATTTTCAGACACTTAACCTTGGCTTGTTTTAGCTATAAAATTATAAATTATATTATCATTATAATGCGGTTTGACCACTTTGATGTCATTTATTAAAAGCTCATCTCGGACATGAGATTCTAGTTTGTTTATGATGAAAAAAAAATCCATTTCAGCATTAGAAAAATCAGAGTCATCTGCAAAGTTTTAATTCGTTTAAATGCTAATGATTAAAAAAAAAAAAAACCTGCAGGGAACGTTCTGGGAAGGTTCTTTTTAGGTTATAAAATAAAAACTAAAAATAACCTGCAGGGAACGTTCAGGGAAGGTTCTTTTTAGGTTATAAAATAAAAACTAAAAATAACCTGCAGGGAACGTTCTGGGAAGGTTCTCTGTAGGTTATAAAATTAAAATCTAAAAATAACCTGCAGGGAACGTTCTGGGAAGGTTCTTTTTAGGTTATAAAATAAAAACTAAAAATAACCTGCAGGGAACGTTCTGAGAACGTTCTTTATAGGTTATTAAAAAGAGAACCTACAGGGAACGTTCTGGGAACGTTCTCATTTGGTTCCCGAAAAAATAACCAAATGGGAACCATATGGGAACGTTAGGGGAACGTTCTGTGTTTGCTGGGTAACAACAAACCACACTCTCTGAATAACAACATTAACAAATTAAATGGTCATCACTGATATTGAAAATATGCATAATATGATAATGACTTACTAAACGTTCTGGAGATCGCAAAAAAAAAAACACTTTAAAGAATCTCAAAGTTTACCACACAGAATGAAACTAAAACAGTACCTTGAGCCCTTCATCAGCCATTATTTTAGAGGTAGAGAAAAACCTTTACTTCACAACGCGCACCGAAAAGTTCATGTTTCTTCTCCATTCGTGTTAATCAGACGCTTCACGTAGAAAGTTCGCCGAGGTACACAAATAGCGCTATTCCATGACAACAGCGATCTCTATGGACGGAGGTAAATATGTCAGTGACTGGAGATTTAATAAGGCACTTAATATGCACACAGGACAATAACCATAGAGGCAGATTGCTGCAGATGGACTGCTGGCTTTCTTATCCGCTATCGGACATGAGGAAGCGTTCGGGAAAACAACCGACGGCCGCCAAACTTTCGTCAGGAAAACCCCAAACTACAATCGATCTCTCACAATTACTTCGTGTACGTCGTAAGGAACATCCAGCGCACCTCCCAGCAAGAAGTTCAGCAGCCCTCATTCAAAATCCCCCCAACAATAGACCTCATATCGATTCCACTAGAAATACAGCACAAGTGTTCGTCGATTTCCACTGAAGAGACTCAAGGAGGGCGCTATCACTGTCGCCCCTCCCCTTGCCTAAAACTAAGAGCTTACACACGGTCCTCCAATGAAAGACAGCACTGTTATTTCTCACAATGTGACATGAATAAAACATCTGTAAAATAAATAAATATCCTACAATACAATATTTAACATGTCCATATAAATCTTAATGTCGTTATAAAAAATCTTACTATATTATTACAATAAAGTAATTAGATCATTGCCAGTTTTTCATGTTTAGAAACTGACAATGATCATAAAAAATGCCAGCAATATTTAACGTTTTCTTGCGTCAAATTTCATTGTTATTTCTCTATATTCACATTTTAGAGTGTATTTGAAATTCTCCATCTTCATTACTCACTACAGAGACAATAAAGTGTTTAGAAGTTTGGCCCGAGATTTGGTGTTACGCCTCTGTTCACACAGATCCATGAAAATGACTAAGTAATATGCTGACAGTCCAGTAGATGGGGATGGTACTTTGTAAAGAAACACTTGCCTTTAGACTGAACACATAATACACGTGCATGAGGTTATTGTTTTCACAAACGGGGATCCTTTCACAATGCTAAGAAAAAAATATTGTTGTGTAAATGTACCTTTTGAAGCCCTGTGAAAATTATTTGTCCAGTCTACATTATTTCACAGCTGTCTACATGGAATCTACAGGGATCAGCATTTCAAATTGAATAATTTTTAAAGGAATCATGAAGTGCAGTCTATGAATAAAATAAGCGCAAAGTTGCCTTTTTCCATGCATTTCCTGGAAATGACTTAAATCAATTTCTATACTGCGTATGGACCCTTAATGAGATATTTAAGATGTTTACACACACACTTCATTTATACATAGATCAAATTTTCCTCTTTCTAATTTGTATCAGTAACTATACTGCTACTTACTACATTTCAATTTACTTTGTGTACTGTGGGTCTTGGTCGGAGAGATCACCAAACAAACTGCAGAAATTACCACATTCCAGAGAATCTAGAATCCCAGCCATAAAATTCATCACATGACCATCACCGGACGCCAGTTTGTCTGGACCTCAGGGGACTGTTAAACTGTTAAAACTTAATGCAATTATCAGGAGAATAAAAAGCGCTTTGTGTTTAGAAACCTGTCAGGCAAAATGGTTAATCGTCAGCTATGGCTCAATCTCAGCAAAACACAGATAAAGAGCAAACTACAGAGATCGCCCCCTCCTCTCTGAGACCCTCCAAAGAATAGATGTCCAGCTCACTCATGACCAGAAATTACCGTAAATTGATTTAAGAATACACAATGAATCAGATTTATTCACAAGATCTGTCCAGCTGTCTCCTCTGACATTTCAATGAACCCCTCTCTCTACAGAGAGCACACAGCAGAGATACTCTAGAGACGATAGTTAATAGTTTTGCCCCCAACATTTGCATCGCCCAATCATCAGTAACGTCAGTACATAAGTAAAATAAGGCAAGACACTGAAGTATGAAGGTAAACCAGTAGCAAAACTCGTGCACTTGTAAATGCAGACCTGAGAGAGCAGAGTCGGGGGCGGGGCTAGAGCGGGAACGAAGACTTTTTATTGGTCGACTAAAAAAATATGCTGACAGGCCAGTATATGGGGATGTCACTTTGTAAAGAAACAATTGCCTTTAGACTGAACACTTAATACATGTGCATGACGTTACTGTTTTCACAAACGGGGATCCCTTTCACAATGTGTAAATTGTGTAAATGTATCTTTTTAAGCACTGTGAAAAGTCTAATCTACATTATTTCACAGCTGTCTACAGGGAATCTACAGGGATCAGCACTTCACAATTACTTTTTAAAGGAATCATGAACTGCAATCTATGAGTGAAATAAGCGCAAAATTGCCTTTTCCATGACAATAAAGGCATTCAATTCAATTCAAAAGCTTTATTGAGATATTTTAAAGCAGAAAGCCTAAAGAGCGAACTTTTTTCCATATGCAAATACAATTAACAGACAATAAAATCTAAAAAGCAAACACTTTTTTTTTTAGGAATCAAGATTTACGGTTTAAACAGTATTACTATTCTTACAATACTGCACATCAGTCTGGTTCTTTAACTGTATTCTTTTCCTCTTTTCTTTAACAAAAACAGGGCCCATTTAATGCCAGGTTCCAGTATCATCACTTTTTACAAGAGAAGCAAAACAGGTCAATTACAAAGCTACATGACAGTATATCTTGCTTCTGTGTTCCTAAATGCATTATAAGTGGACAAATGTTCATTTTAAGAGCAACAGTGAATAAAAGGGTTAAAAATAAATCTCAGCTCTCTTAAGTGTTACAGGATCTTCTTCAGCTTCCTGAACAAGAACAGTTCGTAAAAAGCTTTTACTTTTGTTTATGAAAGAGTAAGCAACTACAATTAATCAATATGCATTAAAACATTTGAGACATTATTTGAAACTCATAAGAAAGCACAATTATCTCATTTATATCATGAAGTATAATTAAGTTCCTTTGGGGAGGAACTCCATCTTTGAGTTGCATCTGCTGGTTTCGAAGATGAACTTTATTCACTGTGAAAACTTTAGATAATGTTTCTTGTAAAGACTGGTTAGGACAGATTTATCCAGATGATAATTTATTGTTTGATGCATTATTTTGTCACATTTGTTGAGGACGCAGCCTCAGATCTTAAAAAGTGCTGGATCTGAAGATGATCTACTTACTGTGATTGTGTTTTGTATGACTGTGTAGAGAAGATAAATTATTGAAACACTTCCCACATTCAGTGCAGTGATACGGCTTCTCTCCAGTGTGAATCCTCTCATGTATTTTTAGATATCCTGACTGATTGAATCTCTTGTCACAGTGTGAACACATAAAAGGTTTTTCTCCAGTGTGGATCCTCTCATGTATTTTCAGATTTCCTGAATGACTGAAACTCTTGTCGCAGTGTGAACACATAAAAGGTTTATCTCCAGAGTGGAGCCTCTCGTGCAGTTTTAAATTGCTCGCTGTAGTAAAAGTCTTTTCACACTCAAAGCACATGTACTCTCTCACACCAGTGTGTGTTTTCTGATGTCCTTTCAAATGTTGTAGACGTGAGAAACTCTTTCCACACAAATGACATGGATATGGTTTCTCTTTTGTATGAACTCTTATGTGCTGCTCCAGGTGTGAAGCTCTCAAAAACACTTTGTCGCATTGATCACATGCATACAGTTTTGCTCTAGTGTGGACATTTATGTGTGCTTTAAGATGTCCTAATTGTGCAAAACTCTTCCCACATTGATTACAAGAAAATGTTTTCTCTCCAGTATGAACTCTCATGTGTGCTGCAAGTAGTCCTCTTAGTGCAAAACTCTTCCCGCACTGATCACATGTGTACGGTTTCTCTCCAGTGTGGATCCTCTCATGTGTTTTCAGATATGATGACTGACTGAATCTCTTGTCACAGTGTGAACACTGATAAGGTTTCTCTCCAGTGTGAACGTTCATGTGACGCATAAGACATGCATTGCTTGAGACACTCTTTCCACATTGAGTGCAGGTGAAAGATTTCTTGGCTCTTCTTTCCTTTAAATCTTTCTGTTTGATTTGAGAGCAACTCAACGATTTTTCTCCAGGTTCGGCTTGACTTTGCTCCTTGCCTTCACACAGTTCTTCATTCTCATTGATTTCTTCAGTCAACTCTAAATAAAAAGTAAAAATGGTTCCTTTTCAGTACCTTATAAAAAGCAGACAAATGTGGACATAAAAATGAACCCTGATATAACAACATAAAGATAACCGATATACAATATTTTGATCATTTTGCTGCGTTTTTAGAAATTAAATGTACCTTAAATATTTCCGTAAATGAGGTACATTGATCTTCAAATTATTATTTTTAAAACACTAGAGGTAAAAAAAACTAAATAATTCTATAGGAAGAACTAATAATTAAAGCTGCAAGCAGCGATGACCGGGCCCTCGCCATCTGTGCAGTCGCCATCCCGATAGCACCAGGAAAACGGTGCCCAGTTGGCACATGCATTCACAGCTCTGCTCTGACTCTTTCTCTTACCACCCATCCCCCCTCCTTACACTCAGCCACTTACCACACAAACACACACATAGAGTGCAGAGCAGAGTGAGATCAGATATGTTTTTATTTTTATTTTCTTTCATTCATGGAGTTTTGTATAATTATGAAATTAACTGTGTTTGATCAGAATGAATAGTTATTTGTATGAAAAAAGTTTCAAAGAGTTAGGATGCTGCACTTTAAATATATAATAAATCATTGAAAATTGAAAATGGAAAATGAAATTCTAAGCACGCTATCTGCCTCAAAAACACAGGAAACAAACATTTGAATGTATTTTTTATTTTTATTTATTTGCCATGGCAACAGCATTTGATGCATCAGGGACGCCTTTACAGACTCGGCCGTGTTTTTACATTATTCTGATGTAGTTTGAAGAAAATCAAGTACAAATATATTGTTCGTTGTTCGTTCGTGTTTGTTAGTTCATTAACCATTGTTAACAAAAGAGACCCTATTTTAAATAGTTACCATGTTTTATGGTCTACAAGCATTGTAAAATATTATTTTAATAATCTATAAGCATCTGTGAAATAATTATAAACAAATATATTAAAAATAAATACATATTAACTTAGTTGATTTTTTTGGGGCCTTTTTGTATTTGTTTCTCATTCTAATTAAGTGAACTGAGCAGTATAGTGTCATACTTATAATACGATTTTTTGTTCTATCAGTGAGAGTGTATATATGTATTTAAATCATATAATTTTTCCTTAAAAGATAAAAAAGATTTTAATGCTCTTTAAGCACCTATACAAAATAATTATGTAAAAGTACACTGACAGTACAGTACATATCAACTGATTCTATGGATTATTGTCATTCTTATACACTGACAATGAGCTAAATAGCATTAGAGGTCAAACGATTCCTTATCTTATGGGGATCTCTAGTGTTCATCCCTGGTATTAAAGCTTTAATATGAGAAATTTATATGACAATTTTAATGTTTTTGGGGCCTCTGAGCATGATAACATTTTGAAACTACACGTATTTCCTAAGAATTTCTTGTTCTTTATATGTAAAAAGTTTTGATGAGTTAGAA
>NC_133361.1:9262399-9433817 GCF_049309525.1 Garra rufa
AACAATGAAAGACTTGGTGGCCCTTTATATTTTCTCAAAATATCAGACTCTCAAAGATCAGACATATTTATGTAGTGTAATTGCATTAATGTGCATTCCTTACTCAAAGATGGTCTGGAGCATGGATCACTGTTATCTCACCCTCTCACCCCTCCCCCTCTAATGAGCTTCTCTCACCCTGACTGAACACACACACATAGAGACATTCAGGCTGCAGAGTGAAAGCAGGTTTCTGATTTTTTATTTTTATTTTCTTTAATTCATAGAAGGTTGAATAATTATGATATTACCAGCACTTGCTCATAATGATTAGATCTCTGTGTGAAAAAAGTTTTAAAGAGTTTGGATGCTTCACTTTAAAGATATAAAAAATAAGGGTTATGTTTTTTACTACATCTTTAAAAAATCACCACGTCCACACCGTTCAAGATATCCCAAATCCGCTCGCAATTTAACATCTTCAGAATCTTCTCTTCATGTTAAAAAAGTTTGGTGTGAAAAGAAGGAGTGTGAATTTGTTTACAGCCTAATTTTTCAAAAAAATCCACATTCAAATCAAAATAGCCGGCTTCCTGTTGGTCTTAGCTAATGAGTTTAATTTAGAAAGTTGTCCAGATTGATGAGATCAATATATGTACAGAGTTTGGTGACTGTAGGAAAAACTAACCCCCCAACTTTTGTCAAAAGATGGCGCTATAGAGTGCCTGCTCCACGCCCATTTATGACCTTTTGCCAGTGTCTAACTATCATTAATATTGATGTGTGTGTTGAGTTTCATGAAATTCTAAGCATGTTATCTGCCTCGAAAAGACAAAATGTATTTGTTATCCCATTAAAAATAGCACTTTAAAGTGATTTAAATAGTTGAGTCCTGTTGATGCTTTATTTATTGCAGAGCTCTAAAGATTTTTCCTATAACAGCTAATTTAAATCAGCTTGAAGCTTTTCAACCATCAGCACTATTAATCACACTTACACTACTATCTCAATAGCATCATCTCACTTTATTTCTAAGTGTTTGCTTTTAAAAAGACATTATTTGAATCAGAGATATTTTATTGCTTGATGCATTATTGTGTCACATTTGTTGAGGACGCAGCATCAGATGTGAAAGTGCAGGATCTGAAGATGATCTACTTACTGTGCTTGTGTTTTGTATGTCTGTGTAGAGCAGATGAAGTATTGAAACACCTCCCACATTCAGTGCAGTGATACGGCTTCTCTCCAGTGTGGATCCTCTCGTGTATTTTCAGATTTCCTGGCTGATTGAATCTCTTGTCACAGTGTGAACACTTATAAGGCTTATCTTTAGTGTGAATCCTCTCATGTGTTTTTAGATATCCTGAATAACTGAATCTCTTGTTGCAGTGAGAACACTTAAAAGGTTTATCCTTAGTGTGAATCCTCTCATGCGTTTTCAGATTTCCTGACTGATTGAATCTCTTGTCGCAGTGTGAACATTTAAAAGGTTTCTCTCCAGTGTGGATCATCTCATGTGTTTTTAGATATCCTGAATAACTGAATCTCTTGTCGCAGTGTGAACACTTGTAAGGATTTTTTCCAGAGTGGATCCTCTCATGCAGTTTTAAATTGCAACTCAAAGTTTTTTCTCCAGGTTTGGCTTGACTTTGCTCCTCGACTTCACTCAATTCTTCATTATCATCGATTTCTTCAGTCAACTCTAAATAAAAAGTAGAAATGGTCCATTTTCAGTAACTAATACAAATCAGACAAATGTAGACATTTAAAATGTAACCCTGATACAACAATGTAAACACAGCTGTTATACAATATTTGGATCATTTTGGTGCATTTTTAGAAATTCTATGTCCCTGAAAAATATCCATAAATGAGGTACATTGATCTTCAAATTATTATTTTTAAAACACTATAGGTATAAAAATCCTAAATAATTCTATAGGAAGAACTAATAAATATGCTTTAATTACTATAAATTATTTATCAATGTTACTGAAAAAGTACCCAGTTCATATAAAGTGTCTCTTACAGGACTCCAGACCAACATTTGTTCAAAGTGATACCAGAAAGGCACATACAGTAACAATTGTTTTGCATTAAAAAGTGTTGTTACTAATAATATTAAACATGCATTTCTTGGTAATACACATTTGACAGTAAAGACAACATTTAATGTATTATAATAGTGAATTTATCATTTCAGAATAAAAAGCAAAAATTAAAGTGCCCCTATTATGCCTTTTCAAATATGATATTTCATGTAGTGTGTCATGTAGCTGTATGTGAACATAAACTAACATAAACTAGTTGTGATGCCGACAGTCCACGATAAATGAAGTTTTTGTCTATCAAAAAAAAAAAAAAGAGTCGGAATACAATTCGCCTAAACGAGTCGTCAGCAATTCGAATCTTTTTCTGTAACGGCCACCCGTCACGAGCTACACATTTGCGTAATGTCCGCCCACATTCTATGTCGCGAACAACTTGCCCGCCCACAAACAGTAGGCCTACCATACCATTTTCACGTGGATTACATCATGTCAAGAAGACGTCCTGCGCTGTGAGAGTGAATTTGTTTTATATGCCCTTCCGAAAGATGAAACTACCAAGAATGAGTGGTTAACATAAATTTTTTCAACACCTCAGCAGTCCAATGCCAATCTTGTGTTGTGTTCGCGTCATTTTACTGATGACTGCTTTTCCAATCTTGGGGAGTAACGTTACAACGCGAGATTCACCAAACGCTTGGTTTTAAAAAATGGATCAGTGCCCAGTTTATTTGGACCGGCTTGCTCCCCTGAACTTCTACCTGTAAGTATGATTAATAATTGATGATTGTATTTTCTAGCGATCGTTCAAAATACGTCTTTGTGTTAATGGTGTGTAACAACCCCGCTCATGTCTTGGTAAGCGGCTAACTTGCGTTTCTGTAGTTCTGTTGTTCAGCTGTGAGTGCAATGTAGTCTAAAAATTGTGATTCATGCAGCTTGACTGTCTGTCTGCCTTATTAGTTTAAATAATGATAATGATAAACGATGGCTTAACGCAGTGTTATGGATTGTACAGTGTTGAAGTTCACAACGTAGAGGTGTGCCCGGTTCGCTTACAAAAGCAAATTGCAAGCACTTTCCACAGTTAACATATGACACCCACTGAGAGACGTCCTGCTCCAGTCGTGCTTGAAAAACAGTTTCTTGTCGATGTGTTACTTCAACCGTTTCATCGTCAGACTCCGGCTCGAATTGATAGCATTTGATTTCTATGCATTAACAGGTCTCAGCAGCTGTCTTTCAGTAATGCTAATGGGCGTTTCGTTTTGCGCTGTAGCGGTAGACCAATCATGAAGGACTGCACCATCTGAACAATCACAGCAGTGAGGGCTCAAGGAAAGGAGGGGTTTAGAGAGACTGATTCTTCGAACTGCTTCACACGAGTCGTTTACGAATCACTTAGAAACGGGGTAAAATTAAATCTAATTTTGGAGAAAACTTAAAGTGTTTTTTGAACTTGCATACATGTAAACCTGTTTTAAGAGACTATTACAACAATATTAACTACCTTTAAAATGGCATAGTAGGGGCACATTAAGAACTTCTAAGCCAATAACTGCTTCTCTGCTGCCATCTACTGGTTATGATTGTAATTTGATATATTTATTTAATTTTAAATAATAGTTTGTTTACCACAAAATGTATTTGGTTATCCCGTTAAAAATAACATTTAAAAGTGCTGTAAACAGATGTTTAAATAGTTGAGTCCTGTCATAATATGATGCTTTATTTATTGCAGAGGTTTAAAGATGTTTCCTATTAAAGCAAATTTAAATCTGCTTGAAGCTTTATATCCATCAGCACTATTAATAAAGAAAGACATAAACACCAACCTGTTTGTTCTTCAGTATCTTCAGTGTGTTTGATTCTGCAGGGTTCTGGGTCTCTCATCTTCTCTCTGTCCTCTTAAACTCAGTCTTGGCAGATTTCAGCTCTTCCTGATGATTTGATGCTCGTCTGCTCTTGGAAACAGATGGGAATATTCCAGCATTTATTGGTGAATCACTGTGGGCGGAGCTTCACTGATGATGTAATTAGTGTGGGAGGAGCTTCATTGAAGGTGAATGCAGCATGCGAGGAGCTAATCTGACAAAACAATAGATATCACTTACTGCGATCATAATATTCATGCATTTATTTTCAAATATAAGTAATGGTAAGAAAAATAGTTATAAACAATCACAGAAATACATCTACAAATTTGTAGCAAACAAATAACCTCAGTATGTTGACACCAGATCTCCTGTAAATTGCCCATTTAAACTAATTTCACTGAAGACATCAGCATAATAAATGAGGTGAAAACAGGAGCCATGTGCATGAAATGGGTCTTTTCAGCTGCTCTGTTAATATTAATGAGCTGAGGCTATCAACACTCATTCAACAAGCCATTCAGCACTTAATATGCACACAGGACAATAACCATTGAGGCAGATTGCTGCAGATGGACTGCTGGCTTTCTTATCCGCTATCGGACATGAGGAAGCGTTCGGGAAAACAACCGACGGCCGCCAAACTTTCGTCAGGAAAACCCCAAACTACAATCTATCTCTCCCAATAACTTCGTGTACGTCGTAAGGAACATCCAGCGCACCTCCCAGCAAGAAGTTCGGCAGCCCTCATACAAAATCCCCCCAACAATAGACCTCATACCTTTATCGATTCCACCAGAAATACAGCACAAGTGTTCGTCGTTTTCCACTGAAGAGACTCATGGAGGGCGCTATCACTGTCGCCCCTCCCCTTGTCTAAAACTAAGAGCTTACACACGGTCCTCCAATGAAAGACAGCACTGTTATTTCTCACAATGTGACATGAATAAAACATCTGTAAAATAAATAAATATCCTACAATACAATATTTAACATGTCCATATAAATCTTAATGTCGTTAAAAAAATCTTACTATATTATTACAATAAAGTAATTAGATCATTGCCAGTTTTTCATGTTTAGAAACTGACAATGATCATAAAAAAAGGCCAGCAATATTTAACGTTTTCTTGCGTCAAATTTCATTGTTATTTCTCTATATTCACATTTTAGAGTGGATTTGAAATTCTCCATCTTCATTACTCATTACAGAGACAATAAAGTGTTTAGAAGTTTGGCCCGAGATTTGGTGTTACGCCTCTGTTCACACAGATCCATGAAAATGACTAAAAAATATGCTGATAGTCCAGTAGATGGTAATGGCACTTTGTAAAGAAACACTTGCCTTTAGACTGAACACATAATACACATGTGCATGAGGTTACTGTTTTCACAAACGGGGATCCTTTCACAATGCTAAGAAAAAAATATTGTTGTGTAAATGTACCTTTTGAAGCCCTGTGAAAATTATTTGTCCAGTCTACATTATTTCACAGCTGTCAACATGGAATCTACAGGGATCAGCATTTCAAATTGAATAATTTTTAAAGGAATCATGAAGTGCAGTCTATGAATAAAATAAGCGCAAAGTTGCCTTTTTCCATGCATTTCCTGGAAATGACTTAAATCAATTTCTATACTGCGTATGGACCCTTAATGAGATATTTAAGATGTTTACACACACACTTCATTTATACATAGATCAAATTTTCCTCTTTCTAATTTGTATCAGTAACTATACTGCTACTTACTACATTTCAATTTACTTTGTGTACTGTGGATCTTGGTCGGAGAGATCACCAAACAAACTGCAGAAATTACCACATTCCAGAGAATCTAGAATCCCAGCCATAAAATTCATCACATGACCATCACCGGACGCCAGTTTGTCTGGACCTCAGGGGACTGTTAAACTGTTAAAACTTAATGCAATTATCAGGAGAATAAAAAGCGCTTTGTGTTTAGAAACCTGTCAGGCAAAACGGTTAATCTAAAACACAATTATGTCATGAAGCAAAATTAAGTAAGTTCCTTTGGAGAGGAACTCCATCTTTGAGTTGATCTGAATCTCTCAGTTGAATCTGCTGATTTCGTAGATTAACTTTATTCACTGAGAAAACTACAGATGATGTTTATGTTTTTGACGTCACTTTTAATGACTGGTTAGGAGTAGGACAGATTTATCCAGATGATATTTGATGCATTAGTGTGTCCCATTTGTTGAGGACGCAGCATCAGATCTGAAAGTGCTGGATCTGAAGATGATCTACTTACTGTGCTTGTGTTTTGTATGTCTGTGTAAAGAAGATGAATTATTGAAACACTTCCCACATTCAGTGCAGTGATACGGTTTCTCTCCAGTGTGGATCCTCTCATGTATTTTCAGATGTCCTGATTGATTGAATCTCTTGTCACAGTGTGAACACTTGTAAGGTTTTTCTCCAGAGTGAATCCTCTCATGCAGTTTTAAACTGCTCGCTGTAGTAAAAGTCTTCTCACACTCAAAGCACATGTACTCTCTCACACCAGTGTGTATTTTCTGATGAACTTTCAAATGTTGTAGACATGAGAAACTCTTTCCACACGAATGACATGGATATGGTTTCTCTTTTGAATGAACTCTCAGGTGTATCTTCAGGTTTTGAGCTTTTAAAAACACTTTGTCGCATTGATCACATGCATACAGTTTCTCTCTAGTGTGAACATTTATGTGTGCTTTAAGATGTCCTAATTGTGCAAAACTCTTCCCACATTGATTACAAGAAAATGGTTTTTCTCCAGTATGAACTCTCATGTGTGCTGCAAGTTGTCCTTTTAGTGCAAAACTCTTCCCGCACTGATCACATGTGAACGGTTTTTCTCCAGTGTGAATGTTCATGTGACGCATAAGACATGATTTGCTTGAGACACTCTGTCCACACTGAGTGCAGGTGTAAGATTTATTGGCTCTACTTTTGTTTAAATCTTTCTGTTTGATTTGAGAGCAACTCAAAGGTTTTTCTCCAGGTTTGGCTTGACTTTGCTCCTCCACTTCACTCAGTTCTTCATTCTCATTGATTTCTTCAATCAACTCTAAATAAAAATTAAAAATGGTTCATTTGCAGTAACTAATAAAAAGCAGACAAATGTGGACATAAAAATTTACCCTGATATAGCAATATAAAGATAACCATTATATAATTGTTTGATCATTTTGGTGCATTTTTAGAAATTAGATGTCCCTGAAATATTTACATAAATGAGGTACATTGATCTTCAAATTATTATTTTTAAAACACTATAGGTAAAAATCCTACATAAGTCTATAGGAAGAACTAATAAATATGCTTTACTTACTACAAGATTATTTATCAATGTTAGTGAAAAAAGTACTCAGTTCATATACATGTAAGTGTCTCTTACAGGACTCCAGACCAACATTTGTTCAAAGTGATACCAGAAAAGCACCAGAAGCAGTTTTGGTAATCATAAAGTAAAAATTGTTTTGCATTAAAAGGTGCTGTTACTAATAATATTAAAAATTTATTTCTTGGTAAAACACATTTGACAGTAAAGACAACTGTCTTCAGACTTCTAAGCCAATAACTGCTTCTCTGCTGCCATCTATTGGCTATGGTGGTAATTTGATGTATTTATTTAATTTTAAATAATAGTTTGTTTACCCCAAATTGTAATTGGTTATCCCATTAAAAATAACATTTAAAAGTGCTGTAAACAGATGTTTAAATAGTTGAGTCCTGTCATAATATGATGCTTTATTTATTGCAGAGGTTTAAAGATGTTTCCTATTAAAGCAAATTTAAATCTGCTTGAAGCTTTATATCCATGAGCACTATTAATAAAGAAAGACACATAAACACCAACCTGTTTGTTCTTCAGTATCTTCAGTGTGTTTGGTTCTGCAGGGTCCTGGATCTCTCATCTTCTCTCTGTCCTCTTAAACTCAGTCTTGGCAGATTTCAGCTCTTCCTGATGATTTGATGCTCGTCTGCTCTTGGAAACAGATGTGAATATTCCAGCATTTATTGGTGAATCACTGTGGGCGGAGCTTCACTGATGATGTAATTAGTGTGGGAGGAGCTTCACTGAAGGTGAACGCAGCATGGGAGGAGCTAATCTGACAAAATAATACATATATCACTTACTGCGATCATAATATTCATGTATTTATTTTCAAATATAAGTAATGGAAAGAAAACTAGTTAAAAACAATCACAGAAATACATCTACAAATTTGTAGCAAAAAAATAACCTCAGTATGTTGACACCAGATCTCCTGTAAATTGCCAATTAAAACTAATTTCACTGAAGACATCAGCATAATAAATGAGGTGAAAACAGGAGCCATGTGCATGAAATGAGTCTCTTCAGCTGCTCTGTTAATATTAATGGACTGAGGCTATCAAGACTCATTCAACAAGCCATTCAGGATCATCATCCGATCAACTTTATTCTAAGTTTCCAGCTGAACAGATGCACTTTACTCTCCAGGAACTGAAGTTTATAAAATATGTATTTCTAAAAAACACCAGAAGAGCTGCATAAACACAAACGTACAAACAATCATTAGACATCTGACCAGAAATTGTGTAAAAATGTCCATTACAAACCTATAAACTAATGTACACACATTTGCAATCAAACTGGCCAACACAATTAATAGTATGACAATCACATTTTTAGTATACAGGCTAAAAGTAAAATCCTTGCTTTACTGCTCTGTAGTAAGCCTGAATAATATGAATTATTTTAACACTTGACAAACTTCTTTTAAAGTGCTACCTGAATAACTACTACAATCTCCTTTTAGAGTGCAATATCAAATGAGATAACTATGAACTGACAATCTCAATTTAGATAAAAAAAAAAAAAAAACCATAACACATATAAAATGACCAAAAAAGACCTGAATTACTGTAAACAATCTATCTGGTACGCAAACCAAGAGAAACAATAACACTAACGAGGTGATAATACATTGTGTTTAAGACAGTAACAACAAACCACACTCTCTGAATAAAAACATTAACAAATTAAATGGTCACTGATATTGAAAATCTGCATATATGATAATTTACTAAACGTTCTGGAGATCGCTAAATAAACACTTTAAAGAATCTCAAAGTTTATACAGAATGAAACTTAAACAGTACCTTTGTGCCCTTCATCAGCCAGGAGTTAAGAGGTAGAGAAAAACCTTTAAACTATTTCACAACGCGCACCGAAAAGTTCATGTTTCTTCTCCATTCGTGTTAATCAGACGCTTCACGTAGAAAGTTCGCCGATGTACACAAATAGCGCTATTCCATGACAACAGCGACCTCTTCGGACGGTGGTAAAGATGTCAGTGATTGGAGATTTAATAGTCTTTTACGGCACTTAATATGCACACAGGACAATAACCATAGAGGCAGATTGCTGCAGATGGACTGCTGGCTTTCTTATCCGCTATCGGACATGAGGAAGCGTTCGGGAAAACAACCGACGGCCGCCAAACTTTCGTCAGGAAAACCCCAAACTACAATCTATCTCTCCCAATCACTTCGTGTACAACGTAAGGAACATCTAGCGCACCTCCCAGCAAGAAGTTCAGCAGCCCTCATACAAAATCCCCCCAACAATAGACCACCTTGATCGATTCCACTAGAAATACAGCACAAGTGTTCGTCGATTTCCACTGAAGAGACTCAAGGAGGGCGCTATCACTGTCGCCCATCCCCTTGCCTAAAACTAAGAGCTTACACACGGTCCTCCAATGAAAGACAGCACTGTTATTTCTCACAATGTGACATGAATAGAACATCTGTAAAATAAATAACTATCCTACAATACAACAGCTTAACATGTCCATATAAATCTTTAATGTCCTTATAAAAAATCTTACTATATCATTACAATATAGTAATTAGATCATTGCCATGTTTTTCATGTTTAGAAACTGACAATGATCATACAAATGCCAGCGATATTTAACGTTTTCTTGTGTCAGACTTCATTATCATTTCTCTATGGATTTGAAATTCTCCATCTTCAATACTAATTACAGAGACAATAAAGTGTTTAGAAGTTTTGGCCCCGAGATTTGGTGATATGCCTCTGTTCACACAGAATGATCCATGAAAATTACTAAAATATGCTGACAGGCCAGTAGATGGGGATGGCACTTTGTAAAGTACTATGCACCTTTAGACTGAACACATAATACACGTGTGCATGACACTGTTTTCACAAACGGGGATCCCTTTCACAATGTTAAGAAAAAAAAAATGCTAAGAAACCAAATGTACTGTTGTACCCTTTGAAGCACTGTGAAAACTATTTATCCAATCTACATTATTTCACAGCTGTCTACAGGAAATACAGGGATCAGCATTTCAAATGTAATCATTTTTAAAGGAATCATGAACTGCAATATGAATAAAATAAGCGCAAAGTTGCCTTCTTCCCTGGAAATGACTTAAATCAATTTCTATATTTCCAAACTGCATAGGAACCCTTACTGAGATATTTAAGATGTTTACACACACACACACACACACACACACACACTTAATTTATACAAAGATCACATTTTCCTCATAATCTGTATCATACTGCTACTTACTAACTGCAGAAATTACCACAATCCAGAGAATCTAGAATCCCAGCCATTAAATTGATCCATGACCATCACATGACCATCACCGGACGCCAGTTTGTCTGGACCTCAGGGGATTAAACTGTTAAAACTTAACGCAATTATCAGGAGAATAAAAAGCACTTTGTGTTTAGAGAGCCGTCAATCAAAACGGTTATCCTATGGCTCAATCTTGGCAAACACCGATAAAGAGCAATCTACAGAGATCGCCCCCTCTCTGAGCCCCTCCAAAGAATAGATGTCCAGCTCACTCATGACCTAAAATTACCGTAAATTGAATTAGGAATAAACAATGAAACAGATTTGCACAGACACTTTCTGAGCCTGCAGGGCACAGGATCTGTCCAGTATGACTTCCGTGACCCGTTGGATATCCTCTCCCCCTCCTCTGACATTCCCATGAACCCCCTCTCTCTAGTAGCAAAACTCGAGAGCTTATTGATCGGAATGTGAGAACTTGTCATATTAATATTCGTGCCTAGCTTTAAATGTCCTAACATAATATTTTGGTTCATTTATGATCTTGGTCATGAACATAATATAAACCTCAGAATTGATAAGTATACGGAGTTAACCAATTTGCTGGACGAATGGTTAAGAAACTTAATCTATTAATTCTGGATCAATTTAATCAAGTTTCGAATCTTTGGATTCGATTCTTTATTTGAATCATTTAAATTTGAGAAATAATCATTTCAACAGTTTTGTATAATGTAGAGGTCAATGTGCAGCACTGTCAATACTCACAATACTCAGATTGGTCAATGTGCAGTTTTATGATCTAGTCACTTGTTGTATATACCTTTATTATTATACTGTACAGTCCATAGTTGTATTTATTGTCTGTGGTTATACTGTTTATTTGTTTTTAACACCAGTAAGAAGCAGTGCTTCACCTAGTTTGATTAGTTGCAGAAAAATACAGTGACAAAAAAGGCATTCAATTCAATTAAATTCAAAAGCTTAAAATATTTCGTATGCATATACAATTTCCAGGTAAAAGAATTTGTTGATAAAAAAAGTAAATACATTTTTAAAGGTATTAAGGTAACGGTTTAAACAGTATGACTATACGATACTGCACATCAGTCCGGTTCTTTGACTGTTTTCTTTTCCCTCTTCTTTTCCCTTTAACAAAAACTGGGCCCATTTAATACCAGGTTCCAGTATCATCACTTTTTACAAGAGAAGCAAAATGGATCAATTACAAAGCTACATGACAGTATATCTTGCTTCTGTGTTCCTAAATGCATTATGAGTGGACGAATAGACATGTAAAAACAACAGTGAATAAAAAGGTTAAAAATAAATATCAGCTCTCTTAAGTGTTAAAGTATCTCCTTCAGCTTCATGAACAAGAACAGTTTGTAAAAAGCTTTTACATTCCTTCATGAAAGAGTCAGCAAACTACAATTGATCAATATGCATTAAATATACATTTGAACATTATATGAAACTCATAAAAAAGCACAATTATATCATGAAGCAAAATTAAGTAAGTTCCATTGGGGAGGAACTCCATCTTTGAGTTGATCTGAATCTCTCAGTTGAATCTGCTGGTTTAAAAGATTAACTTTTTTCACTGTGAAAACTTTAGATAACGTTTCTTTGACGTCAATGTTTTAATGACTGGTTAGGACAGATTTATCCAGGTGATTTTATTGCTTGATGCATTATTGTGTCCCATTTGTTGAGGACGCAGCATCAGATCTGAAAGTGTTTGATCTGAAAATGATCTACTTACTGTGATTGTGTTTTGTATGACTGTGTAGAGCAGATGAACGTTTGAAACACTTCCCACATTCAGTGCAGTGATACGGTTTCTCTCCAGTGTGGATCCTCTCATGCATTTTCAGATGTCCTGACTGACTGAATCTCTTGTCGCAGTGTGAACACTTATAAGGTTTTTCTCCAGAGTGAAGCCTCTCATGTATTTTCAGATTTCCTGAATAATTGAATTTCTTGTCACAGTGTGAACACTTGTAAGGTTTTTCTCCAGAGTGAAGCCTCTCATGCAGTTTTAAACTGCTCGCTGTAGTAAAAGTCTTCTCACACTCAAAGCACATGTACTCTCTCACACCAGTGTGTATTTTCTGATGTACTTTCAAATGTTGCAGATGTGAGAAACTCTTTTCACACGAATGACATGGATATGGTTTCTCTTTTGAATGAACTCTTATGTGCCGCTCCAGGAGTGGAGCTCTCAAAAACACTTTGTCGCATTGATCACAGGCATACAGTTTCTCTCTAGTGTGAACATTTATGTGTGCTTTAAGACTTGATAAATATGTGAAACTCTTCCCACATTGATTACAAGTAAACGGTTTCTCTCCAGTATGAACTCTCATGTGTGCTGCAAGGACTCTTTTTAGTGCAAAACTCTTCCCGCACTGATCACATGTGTACGGTTTCTCTCCAGTGTGGATCCTCTCATGTGTTTTCAGATGTGCTGACTGACTGAATCTCTTGTCACAGTGTGAACACTTGTACAGTTTCTCTCCAGTGTGGATCCTCTCATGTGTTTTCAGATTTCCTGACTGATTGAATCTCTTGTCGCAGTGTGAACACATAAAAGGTTTTTCTCCAGTGTGAATCCTCTCATGCAGTTTTAAACTGCTCGCTGTAGCAAAAGTCTTCTCACACTCAAAACACATGTACTCTCTCACACCAGTGTGTATTTTCTGATGTTCTTTCAAATGTTGCAGATGTGAGAAACTCTTTCCACACTGGAATTTCTTGGCTCTTCTTTTCTTTAAATCTTTCTGTTTGATTTGAGAGCAACTCAACGATTTTTCTCCAGGTTTGGCTTGACTTTGCTCCTCAGCTTCACTCAGTTCTTCATTCTCATTGATTTCTTCAGTCAACTCTAAATAAAAGTAAAAATGGTTCATTTTCAGTACCTTATAAAAAGCAGACAAATGTGGACATAAGAATTAACCGTGATATAACAACATAAAGATAACATTATACAATATTTTGATCATTTTGCTGCATTTTTAGAAATTAAATGTCCCTTAAATATTTCCATAAATGAGCTACATTGATCTTCAAATTATTATTTTTAAAACACTAGAGGTAAAAAATCTAAATAATTCTATAGGAAGAACTAATAAATATGCTTTACTTGCTACAAAATTATTTAACAATGTTACAGGACTCCAGACCAACATTTGTTCGCAGTGATAACAAAAAAGAAGTTGTTGGTAATCATAAAACTACTATTGTTTTGTGTTAAAAAAGTGTTATTACTAATAATATTAAACATTTATTTCTTGGTAATAAACATTTGACTCTTATTAAATGTACCATCTGTGGCAGATTTAAGCACAGGGCCCCTGCATCTGGATGAATGAAATGCACGATCGGGTTTTGCTCCTCATTTGTTATCAATATCAATAGTGAATTTATCATTTCAAGATAAAACAAAACAAAAATGAAGGACTACTAAGCCAATAAATGCTTCTCTGCTGTTGTAGGATTACAAATTTAAGAAATGTTGATCATATGTTCTGAAATAGCTTCACAGGAAAATCTAAAGTGAAGTATATTCTATTTAGCTTCTAAAGGTACAGATGATGACATTCTAAGAAGATCAAATTAGGCAGCCCAGGTGTCTGAGACATTAACCTTTTGTTCTCAAGCTACAGCGATGCCTTTGTCTCTATGATAATGTGAAGGTATGGGCAATACTGTCAGACTGATTGGATCAGCACCTATGCCTTTGAATGACACTGTTATGATAATGAGATCAGGGCTGGGGAACTCTGGTAACGGGCTGATTCCTGTACTGCATTTGCATGCTTTGTTTAGATTGACTCCACCTCTATGTAATCCTCCCCCTGGAAATATATTTAAACTGTATTGTATCTGACATTAGTCAGACGACTTTTGATGACTGCAGCGAATGAACAGCTAGGATCTCAATAAAGAGAAACTTCTGCTTCAAGATATCCAAAACGTCTCCTGGTCTCTGAGAAAAGTTCACAACAGTTTTGGTGCCGTGACCCGGATAGAGTTCCAGCTCCTTCACCTGAATCCAGATTGAAACAGCAAGCTCAACAGAACATCTGCTTTCAAGACTGCATCTTTTGGAATCCAGAGCGAAACTTCCAGCTGAACAAAGGTTTCCATGAATCTTCCTTTACAACAAAGGGTTGGTGAGTGCTACTCTATCCAAAAGAACCGCTAAAGACCAGTACATATAGTTATCCTCTGCGCCGTCAGAGAAGAGTTAACAGACAGCTGTAGGGTTTAGTTAACTAAGTTATCCTCTAAAGGTGTTCTTTTAGAGATGAAAGTTACCCTCTGTTTAGGCAGGGAAGATTAACATTACGTGTTAATATTGGTTATCCTCTGTTAATTCAGGGAAGTTTAGCATTACGTGCTAAAGTTGTTTATCCTCTGTTCACCCAGGGAAGTTTAACATTACGTGTTAATATTGGTTATCCTCTGTTTTAGGCAGGGAAGTTTAGCATTACGAGCTAAAGTTGTTTATCCTCTGTTCACTCAGGGAAGTTTAACATTACGTTAATATTTGTTCACCCTCTGTTTTTGGCAGGGAAGAATTGGTTATCCTCTGTTTTAGGCAGGGAAGTTTAGCATTACGTGTTAAAATTGGTTATCCTCTGTTTCAGGGCAGGGAAGTTTAGCATTACGTGCTAATATCTGTTATCCTCTGTTTTAAGCAGGGAAGTTTAGCATTAAAGCGCTAAAATTTGTTATCCTCTGTGTTGGCAGAGAAGTTTAGCATAAAGTGCTAGTAGTTTGTGTTGTCCTCTGTTAATTCAGGGAAGGTTAACAATAGTTGATCTGTGTTAACAAGCGTACCCTCTGTTGATCAGAGAAGTTTTAGTGTTGTGATTGTGTGGTAGCAAAGAAACTTGAAAAATGGTTAGAAAGAATGCTAGGCTAATTCCAACCACAGAGAAAGGTGGACTAGCTACGCCATTATGGACAGACGATGAGTTTAAATCATTGTTAGGAGAGCATATGGACTCAATAGTGACTGAGTCAGTAAAATTTGATTTGACAAAGAAATTTGGTATTGATCCAGATAAAGTTTGGTCAATTGAAGAATGCAAAAAGGTACTCGGAACATGTATCCGAAAGAAAAACCTAAAAGGCATTATCTGCTGCCACAGAGAATTTACACTATCGTTAGCACAAGAACAGGCTCAGTGTATCACTAAGTTGAAAGAACAAAACCAACAGCTGCACACTAGATTGTCCCGTTTCACTAAAAAGGTGGGCCATAACCAGGCTTCAACCAAAAGTGATTCAAAAGACCAACAGTCAGATGAAAGCTATCCTGACTTACAGTCTTCATGTAGACCAGAAGACAGTGGCAATACTGTAACAATGGAGAAAGATGCAGTGAATTCAGTGAAGGTATGTGGTGCTAGGAGAAGATATCAGGGAATTGAGAAAATTGAAGGTGTTTCTCCAAACTCTTCTGTTGTTCCAGTACAAATGGTTGCCAAAGCGCTAAGACCTAAAGACATAGAGAGATTGTCCCAGAGCTTACCTTCAGCACGCACACATTTTTCAGAATTTAGAAGAACATTGAACAGCAAAATGCGTCTTTATGACATGTCGTTAGCAGAAGTCACACAGCTGATGTCACAAATTCTAACTGAATCTGAATTCAACAGTTTTGAGTCTGCTGTTACTTCTGAACTACAACATGCCAATAAAGGCGATTTGAGAGAAGGTGTTTTAAAAATTCTAAAGAATATCATAGGACCCAAAACAGACTGGTCCAGAATCACTAACTGTGTGCAAAAGAAGGATGAAACTGTAAGTGAGTACACTGAAAGGTTTTGTCAGTCAGCTGCAGCATACAGTGGAATAGCTGACACTCCAGAGAAGGTGCTAGATGATAAAGGACCACTAGCTCGTACATGGTTTGATGGCCTTTTAACAGAATATAGAAATGCACTGCCTTTCTTAGATCTCACATGGTCCAATAGAACCCTGCAAAGCAACTTGGACAGGTTAGCTATTTGGGAAAGAAACTCTGATGTTAAAGCCAGAGTAAAGATTGCAGCAGCTTCCTTTAAGTTGAAAACAGAGAACCGACAGGAAAGTAAATGTCCTAAGAGAGAAGGTAGTTGTCATTACTGCGGTAAACCTGGACACTTGATGAAAGAATGCAGGAAAAACAAAAAATACGTAAAAGAAATGAACAATGTAAATCAGCTTTTACACAGTCTGCTAGCAATGCTAAAACAGCACCTCCCCACTACACCAAACTCACTGGGCAGCTTGCTGAGGTGCTAACTGCTAAGGCTGTGAATTCTTAATTACCCCAGTAATCTACAACAAAGATGAAAGACTCTTTGTTAACAGAACAAAGGGAAGTTGAATATCACTCCCCCCAAACTTGGGGACACTTGGTTAAGAACATTCACAGCCATACCAGAATATTTTATTCAGTCACCCATCCTCTGTTATGATGTCTACCAGGACTGATGTTTAATTAGAGGACTGAAATGTAGTGATTGCATTGTTTTGGAAATACATGTATTTTTGTTCTGCTTTAGGAACTTATGTCTCACACTATACAGTGTGCACAACACTTAAAGGGACAGATTAGGACACACAAACCAGTGAGGAGCCCAGGAAAGAACCGAAGTGCAATAAGCCTCGGGGGCAAAATCCTGCGGTGAACATTTCCTGATAGGTTTTTCCCCTTTAGTACTTTCAATCCCCACCTCACTGGTCTATTAGGTGTCAAATTAAGATTAGGTTAAGAAAAAAAAAAAAAAAAAACACTATACGATCACTAGAATTTTAATGTAATAAATAAAACCACTATACGATCAACAGAAGTCTAAAAATGTCTATGCATGAATACTGCTGGTCTGCTGTTTCTTTGTTTTCTTTTGTTTCAGGTGTGTATGCCAAGTCATCTTCATACGCGAAACCCTGGTGTGAAGCATTACTTCAGACATCCATGAACAAGCTTCATGAGGACAAAGAGTCATCTGAGTGAATCTACGTGGGAAACAGACTACAGAAAACAGACTTCACAGCTATTCAGGCGCCATAGACTTCAAGACTTCCACTCTTATGCTACATGATTTTCTGTGACATCATGTAGTTTGTACGACATTTTACCATCCCATTGTCGCACGTGTCAACAATTATGGTTCTGAAAAGAACTATTACACCTAAGTAAATCTAGGACAAGACACAGGATAATGTTATATGTGCCTGTAACTTTTACAAGTTACATGACTGCAAGATGGGGCTTATGTTAACCAACATAGGCTACAGAATGGACTTATGGAGGTTTAAATTTGTTTTATGTGAGAGTTATTAGAACTCTCAAAGAGGGGATTGTAGGATTACAAATTTAAGAAATGTTGATCATATGTTCTGAAATAGCTTCACAGGAAAATCTAAAGTGAAGTATATTCTATTTAGCTTCTAAAGGTACAGATGATGACATTCTAAGAAGATCAAATTAGGCAGCCCAGGTGTCTGAGACATTAACCTTTTGTTCTCAAGCTACAGCGATGCCTTTGTCTCTATGATAATGTGAAGGTATGGGCAATACTGTCAGACTGATTGGATCAGCACCTATGCCTTTGAATGACACTGTTATGATAATGAGATCAGGGCTGGGGAACTCTGGTAACGGGCTGATTCCTGTACTGCATTTGCATGCTTTGTTTAGATTGACTCCACCTCTATGTAATCCTCCCCCTGGAAATATATTTAAACTGTATTGTATCTGACATTAGTCAGACGACTTTTGATGACTGCAGCGAACGAACAGCTAGGATCTCAATAAAGAGAAACTTCTGCTTCAAGATATCCAAAACGTCTCCTGGTCTCTGAGAAAAGTTCACAACACTGTTATCTACTGGTTATGGTGGTAATTTGATGTATTTATTTAATTTTACCACAAAATGTATTTGGTTATCCCATTAAAAATAGCACTTTAAAGTGATTTAAATAGTTGAGTCCTGTTGATGCTTTATTTATTGCAGAGCTCTAAAGATTTTTCCTATAACAGCAAATTTAAATCTGCTTGAAGCTTTTTAACCATCAGCACTATTAATAGACCTTTCTCACAGAAACCGGGAATACACAATCGCAGGGTATGCAGACTTCCTGTGTAATGTCAACACAGCAGAAAGCCGGGTAATTTAAAATTAAAATGGAGAGAGTCTACACAACTTCCCTCGCTGGTTTGCCAAAGATAACTTTTGCCGACGTGATAAGAGTCGTGGAGGAAAACTCCGTCACAAAGAGGAACAAATTGGATAAAGGATATACATTTTTCCACGAAGAGTTTATCCGGGACGTTCTAAAAAGCTTAACGTGAAAAACGCTTAACGTGGCTTAACGTACGAAAAAACGACCAGGAAACCCCAAATTTCTGTCAAAACTTACTTGGAACAAACACTAACTACTATCAAAAGAACAAACCCTTATTCCACAGATAGTGAATTATATCACGTTAAGCGTTTTCTCCCCCATAGAAGCCCATTATAAGGAAACTGCTTAACGTGGTTTAACTTACCTCAACAGCGACCAGAGAAGACCAAATTTCTGTTAAATTTCACTTATAATAAACACTTGCTGCTCTCAAAAGAACAAACTCTTATTCAGCATATAAAGTGATCGCCCCCCATTGAAGTCCATTATACAAAAAAAAAAAGCTTAAGGTGGCTTAAAATTTTACTTATAATAAACACTTTCTGCTAGGGCTGGGCGATTCTTTCGATTTTTTCGATTAATTCGAACTTACGTTTTAAGTCGATTAAATTTTTATTAAATCGAGGTATCGCAATTTTTTTATAAAAATATTAGATACATTGTAATTGCACCAATGGCATAATAATTAAGAGGCAATGTTGTCCGACCACATGATGGCGCGCCTAACTAACTGCTGTATTCAGAACGGAAAACAAATAACGCGTTCTGGTAAAATAACGGGAGTCACTAAGTGGACATGATTAGCTGCTTGCTAGCAAGTTAGCCTGTTATATTACATACAATTTCACTTATCACATAAACAGAGTAGAGAGATGATTGAAGACAAGAGCGAATTATTTGCATAATCGATTGCGACCAGCATATTTGTATTTGTGCTGAGTGGAGCTTCAAAGGTTTCTATGTGTTTTGCACGTTGACTAATGTATCTCAAGTGTAGAGAGAGTGTAAACAAGAGACTGAATGGGCAGTAGCTTCCTTTATTATAATAGAGCTTTGTGATATTGCGAACTAAGTTGAGTGACAGCTTTTAATCATTTTTAAGGGAGTTTGTAAAGGAGATATTGATTTATTATAACAGTTAAATAAACAAGAAGTTATTATTAAGTGACTTACATTGTCTGACTATAACACTATTGCCTGATTTTGCTCTATTTTGTCATCAAAACTAATCTGAAACAAGTCACAGCTGAGCCGCTGCGCATCTCGTGCGTTTTTAAACGAATCTAGTGAAATGATTCAATTTCCCGTTCATTAAGAGTCACTTGCATTATTCTTGAATGAACCATCCGCTCAAACGAATCAAATGAATATGATTCAGTAATTAAATCAGTGTCTTACCACCACCTGCTGGCAGATCGTTTCAGTTATTTAAATCATTTAATATTTCTGTGTTCAAAATTGTATATTTTTGTATACGATATAAGTCCATGAGAAAAGCATGGAAATATACATTTTCCTCCCGTCTCATATTTATTTGTCTTACAAACATTTACTGTGTCTGGTATGATAAGAATGGGGTCTGGTGCACTGATGCAGTTGCAATGTATACTGCAAAATATATGGTGCCCATATATATTGTGGAAAAGCCGGGGTTTCTTTACATGCTAAAAGTAGTAGGGGGGGAGGGGGGGGGGAATCAATTTAAATCGTAAATCGATTTTTTTGTGAAAAAAATCTGGGATTTTATTTTTAGGCCATATCGCCCAGCCCTACTTTCTGCTGTCAAAAGAATGAGCTCTTATTCAGCATATAAAGTTAATAATATCACGTTAAGCATCCCCATTGAAACCCATAAGGAAACAGCTTAACGTAGTTTAACGTATCTTAACGACTGGGAAAAAAACAAAACAAATTTCTGTCAAAAATTACTTATATAAAAGTACTTGCTGCTGTCAAACGAATGAGATCTCATTCTTCATATAAAGTGAATTATATCGTGTTAAGCGTTTTCTCCCTATAGAACTCCATTAAGGAAAAAGCTTAACATGGTTTGTTATAATGGACTTCTATGGGGGGCGATCACTTTATATGCTGAATAAGAGCTCGTTCTTTTGACAGCAGCAAGTATTTATTATAAGTAAAATGTAACAGAAGTTTGGTTTTCCCTGGTCGCTGTTGAGGTACGTTAAACCACGTTAAGCTGTTTCCTTATAATGGGCTTCTATGGGGGAGAAAACACTTAACGTGATATTATTCACTTTATTTGTTTAATAAGGGCTCGTTCTTTTGATAGAAGTTAGTGTTTGTTCCAAGTTAGGTTTGACAGAAACTCGGGGTTTCCTGGTCGTTTTTTACATACATTAAGCCACGTTAAGCGTTTTTCACGTTGTTTAACTGGTTACCGGCATACCGGGGCGGAAATAGGTTTACACAGCAATTACGTATTTCCGATGCAAAATCCGGAAGTTGTGAGAAAGGTCTATCACACTTACACTACTATCTCAACAGCATCATCTCACTTTATTTCTAAGTGTTTGCTTTTAGAAAGACATTTTTTGAATCAGAGATATTTTATTGCTTGATGCATTATTGTGTCACATTTGTTGAGGACGCAGCATCAGATGTGAAAGTGCAGGATCTGAAGATGATCTACTTACTGTGCATGTGTTTTGTATGTCTGTGTAGAGAAGATGAACAAACGAAACACTTCCCACATTCAGTGCAGTGATACGGTTTCTCTCCAGTGTGGATCCTCACATGTATTTTCAGATTTCCTGAATAACTGAATCTCTTGTTGCAGTGGGAACACTTAAAAGGTTTATCCTTAGTGTGAATCCTCTCATGTCTTTTCAGATTTCCTGACTGATTGAATCTCTTTTCGCAGTGTGAACATTTAAAAGGTTTCTCTCCAGTGTGGATCATCTCATGTTTTTTTAGATATCCTGAATTACTGAATCTCTTGTCGCAGTGTGAACATTTAAAAGGTTTCTCTCCAGTGTGGATCATCTCATGTGTTTTTAGATATCCTGAATTACTGAATCTCTTGTCGCAGTGTGAACATTTAAAAGGTTTCTCTCCAGTGTGGATCCTCTCATGTGTTTTCAGATTTCTTGAATAACTGAATCTCTTGTCGCAGTGTGAACACTTGTAAGGATTTTTTCCAGAGTGGATCCTCTCATGCAGTTTTAAATTGCAACTCAAAGGTTTTTCTCCAGGTTTGGCTTGACTTTGCTCCTGGACTTCACTCAATTCTTCATTATCATCGATTTCGTCAGTCAACTCTAAATAAAAAGTAGAAATGGTCCATTTTCAGTAACTAATAAAAATCATACAAATGTAGACATTTAAATTTAACCCTGATACAACAATGTAAAGACAGCTGTTATACAATATTTGGATCATTTTGGTGCATTTTTAGAAATTCTATGTCCCTGAAAAATGTCCATAAATGAGGTACATTGATCTTCAAATTATTATTTTTAAAACACTATAGGTATAAAAATCCTAAATAATTCTATAGGAAGTAGAGGTCGACCGATATATCGTCCGGCCGTTATATCACGCCGATATTTGCTATTTTTTAATATATATCGGCATCGGCCGATTTCAGTGTTCAGTAGCGCCGATTTAAAGTCAGGCACATCTGCGGGCAGCCCCGTTTTATTGGTGCTGTGGAGCGCTACTGTGAAGGACCCCAAGCCAAAACTTCTGTAAGATTCAATGACATATCTGAGAGATAAAGGTAAGGCTTAAATTCTAATATTTCAAAGTCCCATGGCCATATGTGTACTATATATTACTAGTAAACTATGAAGTGTTGCTTTCACTTAGTGAAAGAAAATCATAGGACCGTCGGGAACTGGCATAATGCCACAGCTAGTTAAAGGTTTGCTTACTTGCAGTTAAGTTTAAAGACTGTAGTCTAAAACGATCAGCAGCTTGTTTGCTAACATATAAGCCCCAGTGTTATAAGTTCTGTTTTATTTTTCCTGTATCCGAGTCGGAGAATTTCACTGTGTGCGTGGGGTGAAAAACGCGGCAGCTCTCACAAACAATGCAGCTCTGCGATTACTCCGCCCCGCTCAGAGACAGTGATGCACAGAGGGTAGTTATATCCGCGGGTCTGGTAATAAAAAAATGCATTCTAATTACTTGTGGGTGGGTCGAGCGTGGATGAGATAAATCAATAATGATGTAACATTAAATACATTTTCTAAAATCTGAACCTGAGTTATGTGGTCAGGACCGTGGCGCGAGCTTCTTTTTAAATATATTTTTGATGATTGCACCTGATGCGACCGTCCTCTCCGTCACCCCAGATACTGCGAGTTTAAAACTATGTTCACGTCCAGATGTCAGTAAACTTTATTTTTTTCAGCATGGATTTGGCTTAAAAGCACAAGTGGTTAAGCCTATATACTGTAAGTGTGCAGCGATGTGAAGATCAGCTGTTAAAATGAACCTTCCATTCATCATATCATCATGGAAAACTAAGAATTAGAATAATTGTAATAGGACGATCGTGTGCGGTTAGATAAGTCAGAGAATCAGGTGCGGGTGGGTAGGTTTTTAAAAATATATAAATACAATGTAAAAACATTTATGTACACACAATAAGTACACTGTACCAAATTATTAATTTAAATGTAAGTACATAGTTGTTAAGGTCACCTAATGTAAAGTGGGACCTTTAATACTTGGTTAGTTAGATTTGTTTGGTTAACTTTGGTTAAATCTTTTATAATGATACTGTGCAGTGCAAAAAATAAAGATCAGAAAGATGGTTCATTGTGTTCATTGTTCATGATATTAAGTTTAGAAATGAGTGCATCCACTTATTATTAGTGCGACATTTTAGCATGCAAATAAAGGGAAGAACTTCAAGATATCGGCCCTAAAAATCAGCCAAAAAAAATCGGCAGCACACATCGGCCATCGGCTGACCCTGACCTCTAAACATCGGCATCGGCTTTAGAAAAACCCATATCGGTCGACCTCTAATAGGAAGAACTAATAAATATGCTTTAATTACTACAAAATTATTTATCAATGTTAGTGAAAAAGTACCCATTTCATAGCTAGTGTCTCTTACAGGACTCCAGACCAACATTTGTTCAAAGTGATACCAGAAAGGCACCAGAAGCAGTTTTGGTAATCATAAAGTAACAATTATTTTGCATTAAAAAGTGTTGTTACTAATAATATTAAACATGCATTTCTTAGTAATACACATTTGACAGTAAAGACAACATTTGATGTATTATAATAGTGAATTTATCATTTCAGAATAAAAAGCAAAAATTAAGACTTCTAAGCCAATAACTGCTTCTCTGCTGATATCTACTGGTTATGGTGGTAATTTGATGTATTTATTTAATTTAAAAAATAATAGTTTGTTTACCACAAAATGTATTTGGTTATCCCATTAAAATTTTTTCAAAGTGCTGTAAACAGATGTTTAAATAGTTGAGTCCTGTCATAATTAGGGGTGGGAATCTTCAGGCACTTCACGATCCGATTCCGATTCTGGGAGTCACGATCCGATTCCAAAACGATTCTTGATCTACATTTTTTCCCCAATTAATTCTTCTGCTGTGCAAATACAACTTTACAATTTTAAAAACATGTAAAATTGCAGTTTCTATGCTTTTTGTTTATAGTTGGAATCTCTGTAAAAGTAGGCGTCTTCACTGGTTTCAAGATTCAATTTAAATTTAATTACTGTTTTCATTAACAACTAAATATCACAATGGTCACATTCTCAGTTTTCAATAGTACTGCACATGGCTACATTTTCATATTTGTTTTATATCAAATTTAATTTGGGCCAACTTTACTTTATTTTTTAAATTATGTCAGCAAGGTACTTTTTAAAACAATTACTTATTTAAAATAAGTTTTCTTCAGGTATCCGAAAGTTTACAGACAATAGTTTTTCTTTTTTCCTCAGCATTACTGCCATTTTATTATTACTGATGGATCATAGACAGGGAGCTTTAAAGGAACCATATGTAAGAAATTTATGTCAGTTAATCATAAAATGGCCCTGAAATGTCACTAGACATTAAGAAATCATGTTCATTTCAAATACTTATATCACTGACAACAGTGGTCCGGCCAGGATATTGTCATTTAAAAGTGAGAGTTGCAGCCCTCAACTGATGTTATTGTTGTCATTTTGTGTTTTGGTCTGAGGCTCCACCCTCCAGCTATCGACCAATCACGAAGTCAGTAGAGTTTCGTGAGACGGGTTGCCAGCTCTGTTACAGCTGCGGCTATTCTAACGTGTCGGATTAAACATGTATAACGTTACAAAACGAAAAAGACCTCATTTTGAAACCGAAATACGTCCTGACAAAGTCCGAAATAAAACAAGGATTGGTATAGGATATGCCTTTGAAAGATTGAGACGGCTGAAAATGGAGAAGAATTTGAAGACAGACGCTTTCGTTGGTATTTTTGTCCTGAACAGGTAAGATTCATCTGTGATTAGATAACTTTGCTTCCGTACACAGGGGATTTCCCACGGTCGGCCGTGCTAAATGCGTTCATAAAAAGCTTTATATCGCACCACTAGCAGGGTATGAAAACAACCTATGTTCCGACTGAAATGTGGTATTACAGTACATCTTTGCTAAATATTTGGCTAATCGCCATCTGTAAATTTTTGCGATACATAATTACAAAACATCTCTTGTGAAGCATAAACATAATTAACAGAAGAAAAACAAATTACTGTGTGTCACTTGCCGTTGGAAGCTCCTTATTGCAGCCTACTCCTGCAGCTTAGCTGGCAACCTCGAGTCAGGGGGGAGCGGGAGGGGATACACCGTTCTACAGTATTTTGAAAGTGATTGCAGTACCAGTTTTGACCACAATCCTACATTCGGTTCCTTTAACAGGCTGCATTCAAACTAATGCACAGCAGTGGCGAGAGGTGACAAGTGACACTTTTATTTACCAGGTATGCTGAGTGCTAAAACCACCAGTGATACCAAAAATAATAATATCTTTACATTATTTAGACACCAATAAAATCAGAGACGAAATCATATTTTAATATTTCCTCTTTTTCCTGTTTATTATTATTTTTAAAAAATATATATCCATTTTATATAGGCTATTTTTTTCTGTGGACTTTAAACTTTTGAATTGTTGAGAAATTATGAAAATATACATATTATATATAATATACAAAAATGCAATACATTTTTGGCAATCAGGATCTGGCAGCAACAGCGCGTTTTTCCGCTTGGGCGAGCGCTTCGCGGACAGCTTACCCCACGAATGTAATCACGCGCACGCCAGCAAAACAGAATGCGCATTCATTCTGAGGAGTCAAGGAAGATGCGGAGAATCTGCTTGCCCAGAAGATTCAAATAAGGGATTCATTTATAAGCATGTTTATATTATTTAACACGTGAACGCATTCTCTCTGACAGCCTGGATATGCAGAGCATTAGCAGCTTACTGTATATGGACGGAACGCCACTGATGCACAGATCTATTTCAATATATCAGATGTTTTGTCCTGCTCTGAAAACATAACTGACTGTATGTACAGTTTCGTTTGAAAATATTTCAAAATGCAAGTGCATTCGAGCTTTAGGACGAACAAACACAAAGCGCACGTGAGTCTGTCAGTGCAACAGTTTCTTGCGTTCCAGACGGCAGAAATGAACGCATATCTAAAGTAAAACACGGCGGATGGAAGCACACTGTCAAGCAACGCACACGTGTCTCACAGTGCAGATTATGTGCGCTGTAGCCAGCCGCGTCTCTAGCGCGCACACGTGCCACATGCAGAAAAAAAAAAAAAACTCAGAATCGATTCTGAAATATTAGGAATCGATTCAGAATCGTTGAAGAGAGAATCGCGATGCATCGATTTTTTCTCCCACCCCTAGTCATAATATGATGCTTTATTTATTGCAGAGCTCTAAAGATGTTTCCTATTAAAGCAAATTTAAATCTGCTTGAAGGTTGATAACCATCAGCACTATTAATAAAGAAAGAAACAAACACCAACCTGTTTGTTCTTCAGTATCTTCAGTGTGTTTGATTCTGCAGGGTCCTGGATCTCTCATCTTCTCTCTGTCCTCTTAAACTCAGTCTTGGCAGATTTCAGCTCTTCCTGATGATTTGATGCTCGTCTGCTCTTGGAAACAGATGTGAATATTCCAGCATTTATTGGTGAATCACTGTGGGCGGAGCTTCACTGATGATGTAATTAGTGTGGGAGGAGCTTCATTAAAGGTGAATTGCAGCATGGGAGGAGCTAATCTGACAAAATAAAAGATATATGACTTACTGCGATCATAATATTTATGTATTTATTTTCAAATATAAGTAATGGCAAGAAAAATTGTTAAAAACAATCACAGAAATACATCTACAAATTTGTAGCAAACAAATAACCTCAGTATGTTGACACCAGATCTCCTGTAAATTGCCATTTAAAACTAATTTCATTGAAGACATCAGCATAATAAATGAGGTGAAAACAGGAGCCATCTGCATGAAATGAGTCTCTTCAGCTGCCCTGTTAATATTAATGAGCTGAGGCTATCAACACTCATTCAACAAGCCATTCAGGATCATCAGCAGATCAACTTTATTCTAAGTTTCCGGCTGAACAGATGCACTTTACTCTCCAGGAACTGAAGTTTATAAAATAATTATTTCTAAAAAACACCAGAAGAGCTGCATAAACACAAACGTACAAACAATCATTAGACATCTGACCAGAAATTGTGTAAAAATGCCCATTACAAACATATAAACTAATGTACACACATTTGCAATCAAACTGGCCTACACAATTAATAGTATGACAATCACATTTTCAGTATACAGGCTAAAAGTAATAACCTTGCTTTAATGCTCTATAGTAAGCCTGAATAATATGAATTATTTTAACACTTGACAAACTTCATTTAAAGTGCTACCTGAATGACTACAAACTCCTTTTAGAGTGCAATATGAAATGAAAATAACTATGAATGGACGATCTCAATTTAGAGAGAAAAAACATAACATAAAATGACCAAAAAAGACCTGAATTACTGTAAACAATCTATCTGGTATGCAAACCAAGAGAAACAATGACACTAACGAGGTGATAATACATTGTGCTTAAGACAGTAACAACAAACCACACTCTCTGAATAATAACATTAACAAATTAAATGGTCATCATTGAAAATCTGCATAATATGATAATGACTTACTAAACGTTCTGGAGATCGCTAAATAAACACTTTAAAGAATCTCAAAGTTTACCACACAGAATGAAACTTAAACAGTACCTTTGTGCCCTTCATCAGCCAGGATTTAAGAGGTAGAGAAAACCTTTAACTATTTCACAACGCGCACCGAAAAGTTCATGTTTCTTCTCCATTCGTGTTAATCAGACGCTTCACGTAGAAAGTTCGCCGATGTACACAAATAGCGCTATTCCATGACAACAGCGATCTCTATGGACGGAGGTAAAGATGTCAGTGACTGGCGATTTAATGGTCCTTTACTGAACTTAATATGCACACAAGACAATAACATAGAGGCAGATTGCTGCAGATGGACTGCTGGCTTTCTTATCCGCTATCGGACATAAGCGTTCGGGAAAACAACCGACGGCCGCCAAACTTTCGTCAGGAAAACCCCAAACTGGGCAGCCCTCATACAAAATCCCCCCCAACCAGGGACGGATTATGGGTTGTGTGGGCCCCTGGGCAAAACGTTCACGAGGGCCCCCCCCCCTCAAAAAAAAAAAAAAAAAAAAAAACGTATAATCTGCAATTGTTGCTTTGCAGCTTTCCCAAAGAAGACAATTACATCCTCGTAGCTAGGGGGCAGTCATATCATGTGCAGGGCCAGGAACAAATAAATTCAAGGACAGGACACCAACAGAATGAAATGGTAAAATAAGCGAAATCACAAATACTACCCACCCGTGTCATATTTAATAAACCAATAACTTAGATAAACAGCAGGTTTACACGTGGGTTGTCAGAATGTTGTGGAGAAATGCGCTCATGTAGTTGAGAGGTGGCCGGGTGTTAGCTTGCCAGGTGCAAGTTGACATGTATAAATCTGACGTTGCGGTCAAAACAATATGTGCTGTGAATTTGCCAACTAGAGCCACGGCGGGCAAATGATAAATGAAACCTATTGTCCTACCTTAAAACTTCGTAGCTACAGTTAATGTTGTCGTTAGCTGTGTGATCCTTTTGTCTTCTTGCCGGCTCATGGAAGTCTTTATCAGTTTAAATTTGCGATTGTAGATCTACTTTTATTACATTACTTTTCGTTCTTTTACTTTATGCCATATAGATTTAGGAGGGCAAGCATACTATAATACAGATTGAAAAAAAAAAAAAAAAAAAACGTTGCGCCACGACAAGAAAAACATATCCATGATTTCAACTTGGAAATGCCCACTAGAAACGTCTACCGCACGCCCATATAATTCTTATCTTTTTTTTCATTTAAATTGCTTAATTTTCTGTCAAATCCGTGTGCATTTGCTATTACTGACCAATTGGGCTGAAATTAATGATACCCTTGTTTAAAAGCATGGCTTTTCTTCCCTTAACAACCGTTGGCATGGGTAAACAAAATAAACTAAGCAATATGATCTAGTATGTATTTGGTACAATAAGTAAGGAATAATTGACGACGGGCCGTAGAATTCTTAGAAAATAATGCATACCCGAGGCTAGGCCTTAAACAGGGTTTGAAAATTAGTGAGATCCGAAGTAAGGTGTTAAGAATTGTGCTATAATAACACCCACAAATGCACTACATATAGCCTAAACTTCAAAATAGACAGACATGTAGATGATTGTGAAAGATTTTTTATTCAGTATAATGTTTTACATGGAAAGTTTGTTTTTTATAACGTGGATTAAAATTGCATTAAAACAATGTATTGTATGCAGAACTTCCTAGAGTAGAATAACACCCTAGAATCTTTGATCCGAATATTATCAACATTCCATAACCTGTGCGAAGCAGCCATAGATTGTGTATTGGCAGCAGCTGGTGGGCTGGGCTCTACACTGGCAGCCAGCATGTGTCACGTTCTTAAGGGGGAGGGAGGGAGATTTTGATACATTTGGAAAATAATTCACCATGAACCAGTTGTGAAACTTTGGGGACTTTTTATGCAGCTAAAGGGAGAAATAACATTTAATTTTACTGTTCCTACTCCAAGTCACCATTTTGTATAATATGGATAACATTTAGGTCTAATTATAGATATTTTGTGAAAGTAAAAAAAAAAAAAATGAAAATGTTAAACCACCTGTCACTAACCCTGTAATGAGTTATGACGTGGTTCAGTGAAAACCAGTTCTAATATATAGATTTACCAACGCCCCATGGTAACAGGCTAAATCAAACATTCCAATGAGCGAACAAAGTGAGTAAAGCAAATTCAACAACGAAGCTTCTTTAACGACCTTGGCGACGTGTTCGCTTTGGTCTCTCCTGGTGTGAACGTACAGTGAGAGCCATGTTGGGGCACGGTTAGTGATCACACTACATGTGTACCGTGTCCAGCTGAACCATGCCAGAATCCACCTGTGTACCATATCCCCGTACAGAACCGAGTGATCAGGGGTGTAGTGGTAAAATAAGAGGTGGGTGAACTACGAATTCTGTGATTACATTTTGTGCATAAACTATACTTTGATGTGCATTTAGATCAATTGAGAAGTGGGTAAACTCTAATTCTGAAATTTCAGAGGTGGGTAAACCATGTTTACTTGCATTTAGCCTCCACTACAGCCCTGGGAGTGATTAAACTGGTCAAACTCTTACACTGGTCTGGGGGCCACTCAGAGGGCAGGTTAACCGCCTCCATCCCACCATGCTACCGCTCCCTAGTCAGAGGGCCTTCTGTAAGGCCCCCTCCCCTCCCGCCAGAAACCAGGAGCCCCATGGTAGGGGCCCTTGTAATCAGATGGCCCTCTAAAGGTACACTACACCCTCCTCCCTAGGGCCTCCTAGTAGGGCCCTCATAATCAGAGGGCCCTCTAAAAGCCCCCAAAACCCCATCCTCCCTAGGACCCCCTTGTAGCCAGAAGCCAGGACCATAATAGGAGGGCCTAAGAGGGCCTTCTAAAAGTAGGCTACCATGCACCCATTTCCCTATAAAGTTTCTATAGCAGGGCTGGGGGCCCCCTGAAAGCACCGACCCCCCACAACCACCACAATTCAAGGGCCCTTGGCAGCCAAACGCCCTCCCTATAGGGTCAGGGCAGGGGCCCTTGTAAGCAGAGGTTTAAAGAATGTAGGCCCTCTAAAATAGACAAACGAAAATACATTGTTGATAAGCGTTGCAAATTGTTTTGGGCTAGGGGCCCCGCGGGCCCCCTGCACCCCAAGGGCCCCTGGGCAGCGGCCCCGCTGGCCCGGTCCGTAATCCGTCCCACCTCGGCTCATACCTTTATCGATTCCACTAGAAATACAGCACATGTGTTCGTCGATTTCCACTGAAGAGACTCATGGAGGGCGCTATCACTGTCGCCCCTCCCCTTGCTTAAAACTAAGAGCTTACACACGGTCCTCCTTCTTCTTTCTCGTTTTTATTGGCGCCTCGCTTCGAGCATTACCGCCATCTACTGTGATCAATGAATCAGAGACTTATACTTACCCTCATCCCAGACTATTCAGGACCCGGCCTTTCGATGCTGCTTCGTGTTCAGCTCCTTCATCTACAGCCCAGGTCCTTCCCAGAATAGGGACAAGGAATAATAATAATAATAACAATAATAGTAATAATAATAATAATGATAATAATAATAGTAGGCTACTCTTCTACCGATCTTAATAATAACCCCAATAATAATAATAATAATAATCTTTATATTCTATGAATTAACTGAGTCCTTTTTAGAAATAATACTAGATTATCACTTCCTACTGGATTTAAGAGTTCTTTTAATGTTAATTCCTGCACACCATTTTTCTGAAGTTCTTCAATTATTTTCCTTCTATCCTCAGTATATTTATTGCAATAAATGAGAACATGTTCTACTGTTTCTCTGACTCCACACCAGTCGCACAACCCTGTTGGATGTTTTCATATTATATTAAATGTTGCATTAAGTCCCGTATGTCCCAGCCTTAGTCTTGAAAGAATACAGTCTTCCTTTCTACTCCCTCTTGAATTTCTACTTCTGTTTACTGATGATTGTGAGTACAGATGCCTGCCCCTTTGTTCATTATCCCAATAGGATTGCCATTTCTTTGTTATTTTCTTTTTAATTATTGACTTAAGTTCGGATTTACTATACAAAATTTGCATATCTGAAAACAAAATAATCTGTAGAAATTACAGTAAATTACAGTATTACTGGCAGCTGGTTGCCAGTAACTTACTGTAGATTTAAATTTATGCTATTTACTGGCAAAAGTTTGTTCAAAGTTAATTGAACATTAAACATTAACAAGTCTTTATCTTTACAGAATAAAACTAAAATAACAGCCTCATGCAAAGCATTCTGGGAACCAAAATCTGAAGGGAAAAAAAAAAACAGAAAAAGGTTGATGAAGGTTTCTGGTTCCCAGAATGCTTTGCAGTAGGTTGTTAATGCATAGTTTTATTCTGTAAAGATACAGACTTGTTAATGTTTAATGTTCATTTAACTTTGAACAAACTGTTGCCAGTAAATAACATAAATTAAAAATCTACAGTAAGTTACTGGCAAACAGCTGCAGAAATACAGCAAATTTTTTACACTTCTTTTGCTGCTGCCTGTTTTGCTAACTGATCTGCTTCCTCATTTCCCGCCACTCCTGTATGTGCTGGAACCCACAAGAACTGAACTACCTTTTTTTCCCCTGATGTACCATGTTCAATATATAATATGAATTATTTTAACACTTGACAAACTTCATTTAAAGTGCTACCTGAATGACTACAAACTCCTTTTAGAGTGCAATATGAAATGAGATAACTATGAACTGACGATCTCAATTTAGAGAGAAAAACAAAACGCATAAAATGACCAAGAAAGACCTGAATTACTGTAAACAATCTATCTGGTATGCAAACCAAGAGAAACAATAACACTAACGAGGTGATAATACATTGTGCTTAAGACAGTAACAACAAACCACACTCTCTGAATAACAACATTAACAAATTAAATGGTCATCACTGATATTGAAAATATGCATATGATAATTTACTAAACGTTCTGGAGATCGCTAAATAAACACTTTAAAGAATTTCAAAGTTTACCACACATAATGAAACAAAGAGTACCTTGAGCCCTTCATCTGCCATTTTTTAGAGGTAGAGAAAAACCTTTACTTCACAACGCGCACCGAAAAGTTCATGTTTCTTCTCCATTCGTGTTAATCAGACGCTTCACGTAGAAAGTTCGCCGATGTACACAAATAGCGCTATTCCATGACAACAGCGATCTCTACGGACGGAGGTAAAGATGTCAGTGATGAGAGATTTAATGGTCATTTACGGCACTTAATATGCACACAGGACAATAACCAGAGGCAGATTGCTGCAGATGGACTGCTGGTTTTCTTATCCGCTATCGGACATGAGGAAGCGTTCGGGAAAACAACCGAAGGCCGCCAAACTTTCGTCAGGAAAACCCCAAACTACAATCTATCCCTCCCAATCACTTCGTGTACGTCGTAAGGAACATCCAGCGCATCTCCCAGCAAGAAGTTCAGCAGCCCTCATACAAAATCCTCCCAACAATAGACCTACCTACCTTGATCGATTCCACTAGAAATACAGCCAGGGCCGTGCACAGACCCCCCCCCCCACAGCCCCCCCCCCCCCCCAACCCCTCCACTACCAAAAAAAACAACACAATAATATTCTTATATATTTAAGTAGTATTAATATCTTTTATACAGATAATGTATAAGTATAGAGGGTATCCAGGGCTCGCAAAATCGCTAGCCCGCCGTCCCGGGGCTGTTGTGTTTTCCAGTCGGGCTACCAAAATGTTTCACCGGCCGCCCAATGGGCTATCTTAAAATAAAGAGCTTTTGCAGGTCCTTAATAACTCCTCAATTTAGTTGTATCAAATTTAAGGGTATAAGAAAGTTATCAATATGTTAAATAGGATAAGAAAAGTCTTAATTATAGCCTACTTTTAAGAGGTCTTACAGTTACAGACGAGAATCGCGATAGGGCTGGATTAAACCTCAAAAAGTCACAACGCGGCACGGATGTCTTTATACACTCTCAGAAAATAAAGTACATAATTGTACCTGTAGGGGTACAATGGCTTGTCACTGGGGCTGTACCCTCAAGGGTACAGCTTTTGTACCCTTGGCATAGGGTACATATTTGTACCCTTGTGATTTGTACCTTAAGAGACCAGTCTTGTACCTGTGGTGACAATTTTGTACCTTTATTTAACAGTACAAAAATGGACCCTTCAAAAAGGGTACAAAATTGTCTTTGACAGGGTACGCGAGAGAGTTTCGAGAGCAGCCGGCTTGGTCAGCCAGCGCAGCATTTCAGAAGGGACTGCGCGAGGCTGTGATGACGTCACAGCTTCTCATGATTGGCCACATTCACCACATGATGATGATCACACGTGTTTCGTGCATAACAAATCAATTTGCATGCCATTTCGTAAATAGTTTACGATCGTTTGACTGCAGTACATTTTATTCCCTTTAAATTCTTTATATTGCATTTGTGCATAAGTTTATTACTGTACTTTTTTTCATACAGACCACTAATAGTATTCAGCTGCATATTTAAGTAATATTTTTTATGGAATAACTAAAATGTCACAGACATTTAATGTAATGTGGTCAACCCTGATTGATGCTGAAATCTGTAGTTGCTGCTTCACTTGCATGTGCTGCATTTCTTCCAACAAAAAGGGTATTTCTATAGCTTCCAATTCATCTGTAATAAAGTAGGCAAACGCCACGTGATCTGCCATGTTTGAGGGAGCAACGAGATCTCCAACTTGTCCGACTTGAGGGCTCCGTTTTCAGCTCCTCCCCGACTGCTTTCGGCTAATCTCGCCGATTGGTCTGCGCAACGCAGCATGAGCTCGAACACACCTTTCGTTTTCGCACACAACCACGTGACTGCTTCATATTCTGATTTAAATAACGCGAACGCCTTGTGCAAGTATCAAGTGTTATTCACTTTTTATTAAGAATAAATCATAATACGAATATATATGTACATGTGTAGTTTTGTGCATATTCATTTTGTAGTTATCCTTGCTTCACAAGCACTTCTAATTAATACTAATATTAGTCAAAAGTATTCTTAATTTACTTTGAACATATATGCCTACATGAACCATGCTTATACTTGTATCATTTTATTAAAACGTTTATTTACAGATCAATTCGAGTAAAATGACTTTTTTTTTCTGATAAAAATTGATGGGTTTGATGAAACTGTCCAAAATCGCTTTACGATCTGGGACGCAAAAGCAACTTTTTCCACCATTGTCCACAAGATGTCATTAGTGTGCAACATGTTGAAAAGCTTCGAGTAACGAAACTTTTTAAGATAAAGGAGAGGGGAAAGCCTCGGTGCTTTGAAAAGCTTCATTTTCCCATCACTACCGATCATTCCCTCGTATCGTGCATGCTGCCTATCATTGATGTTAACTATACAGCTCCGCGCTATTGTCTGGGCAGAACTATTGTTCCTGCTACTAAAGGTTCACAAATAACCTGCCTGATTTATCTCAACTGCTCTGTGCACCCATAAATAAACATGAACTAGACAAAATGACTAGTAACGCACTATCTTCTCTAATACATTAGAAGCTGTTGCCCCAATCAAGCTAAAAAAGGTTAGAGAAAAACGTACTGCGCCATGTTACAACAGTAGGGTTGCCACCCGTCCCTTAAAATACGGAATCCTGACGGGTTTTGTCCCGTATTTTTTATATATATTTTTTAAAGCAGCATCTCGGTAAAGCCAGCCGCAGTTCAGAAAAACACGGTCAAGCCAGCCGGAATTGATTATAAGTGTGCGCGCATATTACAGTGATTACGGTAGTTTCAGAAACAACACAGAGAGAACGCGCTTGCAGAGCGCTTTTCATTTAGACGCCCAGGACTGAGAGATAATACTACAAAATGCTCGTGAATTTTTACTTATTTATTTGCATTTCTGCTTTAATATCCATTTTATTTATTGGTGTGTACTTGACGGTTCTTTTCTGAGAAATGGGACATTATTAGACTTTAGAGTCTAATAAGTAGAAAAAATTCAGGACGGCCCATATTATATGCAAAACTCATATGAAACCTTTTTACTGCAGCATTTTTGAGATATGGGACATTATTACATTTTAACGGGGTATATAGACCCCATTTCTAAAAAGTAGAAGAAAAAAAACAATGATCAGTTCTTATTCAGGACGTTCCATATTATATGCACAACTCATCCCCGATAGCACATATACATCTTGAAGACGTCTATTTGACGTCTGCATTTACATCTGGAATACATCTGCAAGACGTAGTTTGCTCATCTGCAATACGTTTATTGGACGTTTCCAAACAGATGTCAAATAAACGTCTATTGGATGTCTTTAAGATGTTTATGAATTAGAATGGATGTAAAACTGACATCTTACAGAGGTCTGCCAGACATTTGTACACAGCAGATGCTTTCCAGATCAAGAGATCTTTAACAGACATCTTGCAGACCTACGTGTGCTATCTGGGATATGAAACTTTTACTGCAGCATTTTTGAAGAGATGATGCCAAACCCCTCAGAGGACCGCAGATGATGCCAGCCTTGAAACAACATACAGCACTACATAATTTTCCTACAAGTTGATTACAGCACATAACCATTGCAATTACTTTAATTGGATGTAGTTTCATAACAAGCAAACTCAGTTCACCTTTTGAAAAGAAAGCAGTCATCAGCTGCTTCCCCTCATTCTGCCTCCTTTCTTTTTCCTTCCTGTCTTTCAAAGGGCCCTCTCCCTAGACGGGGCCCTGGGTCAGGTCCACTTTTCCCCCCACTACCATGCCCATGTCTATGCTTAATACATTACTTCTGTTTCAACAAAGAGTAGACATGCCTGTGTGTATATATGCCCTTTACATCTCAAAAGTACCTTCGCTCGCATACTGCTCTTTGCCTACACTCTTATAAAAAAAGGTGCGTCATGATGCCATAGAAGAGCTGTGAAGGACCTTTTAAAGTACCTTTATTTTTAAGAGTGTACTATATAGTAGGGAAGTATGCCATTTCAGTTGCACCCATTGTAAACTGTTGGAAGAATATTGTGAGGGAAAAAAGGTCAAAGTGGTCTAGTAGGAATCTCAGTCTGGTTCTTGTCTCCTAGGTGGGGGAAATCAATCTGAGAAAGTCTTCAGCTCATGATGTCCATCATACATTTACATGTGTTGATCATGCTGTGCACCTCTTTGACCATATTATTTGAGCATAATCTTGTTTACTTGACCCAAATTTGACAGTCTCCTTACTGAGTTGAATTATCAATGTGTTCTTTTGTTTCGTTGCTGAAAGCTGTTCAAGCAGTGAAAGAGTTGGTTGGTTAGGAACTATTTTTTTATATTTAATCTTTCTTCCTCATATAGGAGATGCATTTTGCACTTTGAAGTGACGCTTGAGTGGTCAAGAATATAACAATGTTCATCCTCTGATTCCTCATTTTCTTTCCTTAAATCCTTCCCTCGTATCCTAAGGGGGTGGAGCTAAGACGCGAGGAAAGGAAGCAAGGAAAGGAAACGAGGATGCAAAAATAAGAAATGAGAAGCAATTGGTGTGTCCATGCGCATGGGAGCGAGAGTTGTAAGGTGAGTGTGAGTCCTCTTTTTCTTCTCTTTCTTATCTATTAGTTGCTTTTTTGCTGTCATGCATGGGTTATTTTGCACAATTAGGTTTGAGGGCAGCAGGAATGTAAGGTCAGCTTCTCGTATGAACCGGGCTGGATTTTAACATGTGTTCAGTGCAGAAAGAAGACTTTTACTCCAGAAATGCCAATGTGTGTAATGTTCTTCCGTTCTTAAAAGATGAGTCGAATACGTTGTGGAGTTATTTAGACTTGGACAAATAGTTTCACAAATGAGGAAAATAAATCCGCTTTATTTAGAGGTGCAGCAAAGTCAATAGGAGAGCCACTTTTACCGCAAAGTATCAAAAGTTACATCCAGTCTGCTTATCAGTCTGTCAATATGCAATGTAATACAAATATTTTACATATATATTTGCTTCTACATTAGTCCATCATGTACCTAAGAGCATATTCGACCTTAAGAGCTAGAAAGATCGCAAAAACAGCTCAGCATGATGGGCGTAAGGTCAGAGCACGTTTTTTTTTTTTTTTTTTTTGACTATCCATCTTGTAATTGCACTGTTTTTTGGATTTTTTTTAAAATATAAATTACTTTGTAATAGAGCAACAACTGACCGTTGGTTATGTATTTATGTTCTCATTTAGCGAGACGGCTATGTGTGTAGGAAACGAAACCTCTGTGCCTTTCATTCATACGTAGAATATTGAATATTTAAACGATAGCCTATTTTTGCAGCTTAATATTCATCCAAACTTTGAAAAAATTCCGTGACATTCCGCATTATACGGTTAATTGACTGAATTCTGCATTTCCGTCTGTGTTTTCCACATCGCGAAAATCTTAACGCCCTTATAATGGGTTTTAGGGCGTTTCTTCAACTAGGTGCACTTTTAGCCTTGAGAATTTGAAGAAAAAATAAATTGTTTAAAAGTCACATAACAGTCTCATAAGTTTAAATAATTTGTCTAGTTTTAAGGTGTGAAAGAGGACAAACTTAGATTACTGGTTAATATTTTACATTTTATGTTCGACCTGCAATGAACAAATGTGCATCTCAATATACAGCTGTTATTTAAAAAATAGAATAACTTTGGTTTTTATATTAAGTAGAGCATGATTCATAAATTGTGGATATTTTTTTTTTAAATGTGTGATGACTCTTTAAATATTTTTTAAAAAATGTGTTTGTGGTGGAAATGACATGGTGGTGGTGGAAATGACAAGAAATTAAGATAAATGTAGGGAAGCTTCATCCCAATGCTGGAACATGACTGTTTCTGGATTGAAGCAGCCATGCAAATCTATTCTCACAATCCATATAAATTGTACTTTGTAACAAATGTCAGGGCAGTGTGGTGGAAATGACATTTCTGTAGTTTTTTTGTGAAAAAATGGAAGATAGCTTCACTGATTGGCTTTGAATTATTACTTAGCATTTCGTATATGTAAAATACTCTTATTTAACTTAAAATTTTTTAGCTTTTTAATAACATCATTGACGGTACAGCATGTGGTGGAAATGACGTAGAATAAATATATTAACTGATCAAGCAATTTTACTTTGATTCTTCTTCATTTGTTGTTGATTAAAATGTAAATTCCCTCCATGTCCAACATGTGCTCTGATGTCACTCAACAATTCAATAGAAAACATCAAAAAATCTGTCACACAAACTTTTTAAAGATAGATTACAGTGTTGTGGTGGAAATGACACCAATACTGTACGTGCGACAGCTATATTTTGTATCAAAAGTAATATTGATAGAGGTCTCATATTAAATAGTATAATGTATTTTAATTATTTTACTAGTGCTTAATTCAAGGACATTAATAGTTACCAGATAAGTCATATTTTTAAACTGTATTTTCATTGTTGAAGTTTAAAAGTCTGGGTGTGCGACAAGGAGAAAACACTGATTTTCACACCTATAAGAAGGTTGAAAAGTATGAAAAAATCATAATACAAAGGTAGTAAATTTGTTTTTAGGTTGGCTTGACAAAGAAAGAGGAATTTGTACAAAATTATATGTATTTTTAAAAATAAGTAGGCTACATAAAAGTACATAAAAGTGCCCATAGTCTAATAATCACCCTTCACTGTCTTTTGTCGCGTCCGTGTGAGTTTTTTTAATGGGTTGTTGGTCATATCATCGTATTATTTACTGCCATGCGAGCCGTAAGTTAAAGCTCGGCAAGTCGTTCCAACACCGTGTCTACACCGAACGCGACAGTTGTTGCACAGCTAAAGCCTGTCTACACCGGACGCGACAAAGCGACCGTTGCAAATCATTTAAACTTTGCGTGAGCACGTCATAAATAGAACGCTGCAGCAGATTACTGTCAGGGATTTGCCGCGTCGCCCGCATCCAGTGTAGACAGCACAATAGGTTCTAATGTCATTTGTCGCGACGCTCGCGTCTGGTGTAGACACGGTGTAATACTGCTATATAAGCCGGTAATTCTACTCTGAAATGTGCATCCGGGGTGGAATGCCTGGGTTTCCGCAGTACCCATGTCAGTTGGACACTAGGGGAGAGTGGGGACAGTTGCAACGTGTGGCAGTTGCAACATTGCTTATTTCTTCAAGCAGGAATAAGATACAGTGATAACATTCATACTGCACATGCTTTATTGGCCCCTCATACTTCCTGGAAGAAATCAGTCACATGTGATCATTCCTTCTACCCAAAATCATTTTTTCGGTAAAAAAAGTATTTTTTTTTTTAAAGATTAGATTTTTGGTCATAGTGTCTAAGTTGTTTGTGTGACGAATTGTAAAAACATAACATTTTAATCTGTGCGTTCTTAGTTTCTAATAGGCATAGCTAGCATGTGCCAATGATATGTTGTCAAGCTAATATACCAATTTTTATCATGGCTCTCCCTGTAAGGACAGTTGCAACACACTGTTGCAACTTGCAACCATCCCAACATGCTGTCCCTTACCACACTATTGATTTAAAAGCTTGCCATAACATTACATAATTGTAATTTTATAATGATTATACTAATGAACCCCTTTAATAGTTAGTTATCTCTCCTCTTTTTTAAGTGAATAGGTAAAAAATCTACTTGTTACCTAACAATGTTTTTATTTACTGTTCTTTGTTTTTTTACAGCCAATTTACCTTAGTGAAGACCGTGACTGTGAACAAATAAAATAAAGAAATTGCAAAATTATATTTAACAATGATTTCATTACATTTGATTGAATGTTGCAACTGTCCCCTATGGTCGCTCTCTTGATGCAACAAAGTTTGTATTTGATGATCCTCACAACCTTCATGTAGATGATCAAACATATTTAATAACTCTCCCTATAGAAACATAAGATTTGTGCCAGTAATGTTTTAAAGGGGTCATCCAATGCCCATTTTCCACAAGTAAATATGATGCTTTAGGGTCCAAATGAAAAGTTTGTAATATACTTTGATTAAAAATTCTCTATGGCAGTGTAAAAAAACACTCATTTTACCTGGTAAAAAATGCCTCTGTTCTCAGCAAGCGATATCAGTACCTGGCCCTTTAAATGAAACGGACCTCTGCTCACCCCGCGCTTCAGTTCTGTGGGGCGTAAAGCACATGAGGTCAGTGTTGCCAGACGTACGATAATTATCGTATTTGTACCATAATTTTGACCTCTGTACGATGTACGATCAATAATACCACAATGTACGATAATTTCAGAATTTTGTGACACCATGGTCGTTGTAATTATAGAGCTTCTATTCTCAAAGATCTAGCTGTGTGGATCCTACGTCTACCTTCATGATTGTGAGGAGACGTGAACGTGGCGTTACGTTTTCATCCAATCTTACGTCTTCTCAACCAATATCATCGTGGAGAATGGCTCTCTCCCTCACGAGCACAAGTTGACGTTCCTGTCGCACTTAGGTCAGTTGTTTCAAAACTGAGGTTGTTAGTTTAACAATAAAGTATAGAAAATGAGTGCTGAAAAGGATAAATCGCTGTAACATCTAGATTAATAGCTGTATTTTGAACGTTTGACTCGGGTAATATAATTAGTTTAGCATTGCAATAAAGTATAGAAAATGAGTGCTGAAAAGGATAAATAGCTGTAACATCTAGATAAATATCTTTATTTTGAACGTTTGACTCAAATACGATAATTTTCTCCCAAATACGATAATTTTGAGCTTCTGGTACGATACTTGGACATTTCCAATCTGGCAACACTGCATGAGGTGTTGAATAGACAACAGTTGTGGGTATAATTGTATAGTTTGGGGGGAAATGGCTTTGAAGACACTGTACAACCCTATCCATTGAAATTTTAATTAAAAAACCGGAGTTGGAACCTAAACAAGATGACACCCGCAAAGAAGTTCGGCAATTACGGCTTATACTGGACCTGTCTGAATGGTTAGTAAACGCGATGTGTTTACTGTGGAGACTAACGCGATCTGTTTACCGTGTTTACTGTGTTAAAGAGACGAACGCGTTGTGTTTACTGAGGTAACGTTATAGCTGATTGAACAAGAGCAAAAAAGTGATCGGTTAACATATCTTACCCCGTCCTTATATCATATTGAAATACAACATAAGCCTAAATGTGAGTGTTATAGTCTTTACTCGTGTGCAGCTGCGGGCTGTTAACACGTTTGCTGGTATTGCATTAAGGTTACATCTTAATCATTAACAGACACCGTTTTAAACCATCTAGCGTTACAAAGCTAAGCTTTATACTGACCCTCCTTTATAAAGCAGTATGGTGAGAAATGATTCACGTAAACATGAACCCATTTAGATAGATCAGCTGTCACATTCCCTCAGTGCTGTCAGTATTCACTCGTGTTACGCCACAAAAACAGGCATCTGAGAACGGCTCGATATGAGAAGGGGCAAATTATTTTACTAAATCAAATGAAAACTACTGGGCAGATTTTTTTAATTCTAGGGTGGTTGTGTACACACACTCCTAACACACATTTCAGTTCAAACAGCTTGTAAAAGTGCATGTGGCACCGTATGACCCCTTTAAAAGGAATCATTTAAAGCTCAGTGTACCTCATTCATGAAAAGTTACATTGATGTATAATTTATAAAATTGCATCAAAGTGATCAACATTTTATGTAGTTTTCTACAGTAACTTTTCGCTGTTATATCAGGGTTCTTCTCTATGTCCCTTAACTTTTTTTTTTTTTTTACAAATTACTGACAAATGGACTGTTTTTACTTTTGTTTCAGAGTTGATTGAGATAATCAGGACAAAGAAATTCTGAGGACAAAAATCACATCAGAAGTGGAGATTTAAAGAAAAAAGGGTCCCAAAAAATATTTCACCTGCACTCAATGTGGACAGAGTTTTACACGTAAACCAGAGCATTTAAAATGCCTCCGAAAATACATACTGGTGTGAAAGACACATGCTTTGAGTGTGGGAAGACTTTTAGTTCAGCAGCCGGTTTAAAAAAGCATGAGAGGATTCACACTGGAGAGAGACCGTACAAGTGTTCACACTGTGACATGAGATTCATCCAGTCAGGAGGCCTGAAAAGACATGAGAGGATCCACACTGGAGAGAAACCGTTTGCATGTGATCAGTGCGGCAAAAGATTTTCAAGAGATACAGTCCTGAAACAGCACGTGGTAGTTCATACAAAGGAGAAGCCACATTCATGTAATGTGTGTGGAAATAGGTTTTCACATCGACAAAGTCTGAAAGAACATGAGAAAATACACACTGGTGTCAGAGAGTACATGTGCTTTGAGTGTGAGAAGACTTTTATTTCAGCAAAGTGTTTAAAACTGCACCAGAGGATCCACACTGGAGAAAAACCCTACAAGTGTTCACACTGTGACAAGAGATTCATCCAGTCAGGAAGCCTGAAAACACATGAGATGATTCACACTGGAGAGAAACCGTACACGTGTGATCAGTGCGGGAAGAGTTTCACAATAAAAGCAAGCCTTACAGACCATATGTGGGTTCATACTGGAGAGAAACCGTACACTTGTGATCAGTGCGGAAAGAATTTCTCATGCTCAACGACGCTTAATCGTCACATGGGCCTCCACGCTGGAGAGAAATACGCATGTGATCAATGTGACAAAACATTTGTGAGAGCTTCATACCTGAAGAAGCACCTGATAGTTCATACAACGGAAAAGCCACATTCATGTCCTTTGTGTGGAAAGTGTTTTGCACGTCCAGCACATTTAAAAGAGCATCAGAAAGTTCACACTGGTGTGAGAGAGTACATGTGCTTTGAGTGTGAAAAGACTTTTACTACAGCGAGGCATTTAAAACTGCACCAGAGGATCCACACTGGAGAGAAACCGTACAAGTGTTCACACTGTGACAAGAGATTCAGCAATTCAGGACTTCTGAAAACACATGAGAGGATTCACACTGGAGAGAAACCGTACAAGTGTTCACACTGTGACAAGAGATTCAGTCAGTTAGGAAATCAGAAAAAACATGAGAGGGTCCACACTGGAGAGAAACCATTCTCTTGTGATCAATGTGGGAAGAGATTTACAAAATCATTACACCTTAAAGAACACATGAACATCCACATTGGAGAGAAACCTTATAAGTGTTCACACTGTGACAAGAGATTCAAAGATTCAGGAAATCTGAAACTACATGAGAAGATACACACTGGTGAGAAACTATCAATGCACTGAATGTGGGAAGAGTTTTAAACATTCAACTTCTCTACAAAGCCATACAAAAAACAATCACAGCGAGTAGATCATCTTCAGATCCAGAACTTTCAGGTCTGATGCCGTGTTTTCACCAAATAAGACACAATAATGCATCAAGCAGTGAAATATCATCTGGATAAATCTGTCATTACAAGCAACATGACCAAGAACCGTTATCTATCACAGTGAATAAAATTCATCTTCAAAAGCAGCAAATTCATCTGTGAGATTCAGATTTAAAAAAGAAAAAGAAAAAGAAAAACCCTGTCCTGTGCCCATCCCTACTTGTAAGTCAGTAGGAGAGATTCAGCTCATTATTTTTCGCATTTACTTAACTTTCTGTATTTGCTAATCAAAATCACATTTTTTATTAATATATTGATATCTTTACTTTTTATATTTTATCAACAACTTTTATTGTCTGCTGGTTATATTTGAATTACAAATATCTTCTCTTCCTCCTCCCTTTTTCCTCTCTTCCTGCTGTTTAATGCATCTCACACTTGTTTCTGTCTGTTTAATATGTAGTTGGTTAGAATAACAGGAAGAGCTCATTGTACACCCAGATCTATTTCGGACATTTCATTGTACAGCCAATATTGTTTTTGTTCCATATGACGCACATAGATATTTTGGTTAGATGCATAACATCCGTTAATATTCCTATATATACACTCTTGTATTAAACCAATAAAGTTGAAGTAGGAAATACAGAACTTCTGTCTGTGTCTTGCTGTCTGTGTCTTCTGTGAGGGGAAAAAGGTCAAAAGGGTCTAGAAGGAATCTCAGGTTCTTGTCTCCTAGGTGGGGGAAGTCTCTTAACTCTCATTTACAAACCCGATTCCAAAAAAGTTGGGACACTGTACAAATTGTGAATAAAAACATAATGCAATGATGTGGAAGTTTCAAATTTCAATATTTTATTCAGAATAGAATATAGGTAACATATCAAATGTTGAAAGTGAGACATTTTGAAATGTTATGCCAAATATTGGCTCATTTTGGCTTTCATGAGAGCTACACATTCCAAAACAGTTGGGACAGGTAGCAATAAGAGGCCGGAAAAGTTAAATGTATATATAAGGAACAGCTGGAGGACCAATTTGCAACTTATTAGGTCAATTGGCAACATGATTGGGTATAAAAAGAGCCTCTCAGAGTGGCAGTGTCTCTCAGAAATCAAGATGGGCAGAGGATCACCAATTCCCCCAATGCTGCGGCAAAAAATAGTGGAGCAATATCAGAAAGGAGTTTCTCAGAGAAAAATTGCAAAGAGTTTGAAGTTATTATCATCTACAGTGCATAATATCATCCAAAGATTCAGAGAATCTGGAACAATCTCTGTGCGTCAGGGTCAAGGCCGGAAGACCATACTGGATGCCCGTGATCTTCGGGCCCTTAGACGGCACTGCATCACATACAGGAATGCTACTGTAATGTAAAATCACAACATGGGCTCAGGAATACTTCCAGAAAACATTGTCGGTGAACACAATCTGCTGTGCCATTCGTCGTTGCCGGCTAAAACTCTATAGGTCAAAAAAGAAGCCATATCTAAACATGATCCAGAAGCACAGGCATTTTCTCTGGGCCAAGGCTCATTTAAAATGGCCTGTGGCAAAGTGGAAAACTGTTCTGTGGTCAGACGAATCAAAATTTGAAGTTCTTTTTGGAAAACTGGGACGCCATGTCATCCGGACTAAAGAGGACAAGGACAACCCAAGTTGTTATCAGTGCTCTGTTCAGAAGCCTGCATCTCTGATGGTATGGGGTTGCATGAGTGCGTGTGGCATGGGCAGCTTACACATCTGGAAAGGCACCATCAATGCTGAAAGGTATATCCAAGTTCTAGAACAACATATGCTCCCATCCAGACGTCGTCTCTTTCAGGGAAGACCTTGCATTTTCCAACATGACAATGCCAGACCACATACTGCATCAATTACAACATCATGGCTGCGTAGAAGAAGGATCCGGGTACTGAAATGGCCAGCCTGCAGTCCAGATCTTTCACCCATGGAAAACATCTGGCGCATCATAAAGAGGAAGTTGCGACAAAGAAGACCTAAGACAGTTGAGTAACTAGAAGCCTGTATTAGACAAGAATGGGACAACATTCCTATTCCTAAACTTGAGCAGCTTGTCTCCTCAGTCCCCAGACATTTGCAGACTGTTATAAAAAGAAGAGGGGATTCCACACAGTGGTAAACATGGCCTTGTCCCAACTTTTTTGAGATGTGTTGATGCCATGAAATTTAAAATCAACTTATTTTTCCCTTAAATGATACATTTTCTCAGTTTAAACATTTGATATGTCATCTATGTTGTATTCTGAATAAAATATTGAAATTTGAAACTTCAAATTTCAAATTTTCAGATTATAAAAAGGCAAGAAAGAAATGGTTCTTTGTGGAACCAAAAATGGTTCTTTTATGGCATCGCTTGAAGAACCTTTTAAAGCACCTTTATTTTTAAGAGTGTAGTCTGAGGATTTCTGAACATTTGGCCACCTGCTTAATCCTACAGATGAGGGCAAATTTTCTTGAAATGGAATTGTTTTTTTGGATTGTTGAGATGTGAATGAAGTTTTTGAGAAATAGCGGATTAAAGAACAGAATGTAGAAAATCTTCCTTGTTTTCCATCTTCATCACACTCCAGTACAGCAGGTGGTGGTATGCACCTTTACAGTTGGTCTGCAACCCACCAATAAATTCACAGAAGAAGAAGAGGAGTGAGAATTAAAAATGTGGTAAGAGGAGCAAAAAAGCAACATTGGAGGAAATTTTGCAGTACAATAGGAAGAAACACATCAATAGAACAAGTGTGGAGCATGATCAAAAAGATGAATGGCCTATGGAAAGTGACTGAGTACCCTGTTTTGTGTGAAGGTGATACTATAGCAGTAGACAACAGAGATAAGGCAGAAATGTTTTGCAAAGCATTTATTAAGGTAAATAGTACAGAGAATTTGACAGAAGAGTTTAGGAGATCAAGGGAAGACATATTAAATATCTCAAGAGGTTAATGATAATCTATTGGATGTACCATTTGGAATGACTGAACTGAAAAGAGCACTGAGGAGAATGAAAGAATCTGCTCCCGGTCAGAATGATATAAGTGTATTTCTTAGAAAAAGAGAAGAAATTTTCACCATCTCAAAGTGGGTTTAGGTTAGGTAGAGGAAATATGGATCCAGTTATGTGTCTAGAAGCAGATGTAAAGAAGGCTTTATCAAACAAGGAATCAGTAGTAGCAGTGTTCTTTGACATAGAAAAAGCGTACGACATGCTATGGAGAGAAGGCCTGATGGTGAAATTGGAGAAAATGGGGATTGGAGGGAGAATGTTTAACTGGATTAATGATTTTCTGAAGCAAAGAACAAGAAGAGTAAGAATAGGACAATCTGTTTCATCCCAAGGTGTAGTAGAAAATGGCACGCCCCAGGGAAGTGTAATTAGCCCAGTACTTTTTATATTAATGATAAATGACATCTTCAGTAATGTAGATAGGAGTATCGGAAGATCACTGTTTGCAGATGATGGTGCTTTGTGGTTTAGAGGAAGGAATATTAAGTATAATATGGAGAAAATGCAGAAGGCTGTGAATGAAGTAGTTAATTGGTCATATAGGTGGGGATTCAAGTTCTCAGTGGAGAAATCACAAACAATCATATTCTCTAATAAAAAAAGTAGATAACGACCTGAAATTAAAAATATACAATAAAGAGTTAGCAAGAGTATCCATAGTTCGATTCTTAGGAATGTGGCTGGATTCCAAATTATCATGGAAAGAGCATATAGACACGATAGTAAATAAAAGTAAGAGAGTTCTAAATATAATGAAATGTATGGCAGGTCAGGAATGGGTAGCTGACAGAAGGGCATTAAAAACTGTCTACAAAGCAATGATTAGATCTGTATTAGATTATGGAAGCATGGCATATGGGTTAGCTGCTAAATGTCATTTAGTAAAACTGGATAGAATTCAAACGCAGGCATTGAGAATCTGTTGTGGTGCATACATAACAACACCAATTGCATCTCTGCAGGTAGAAGCAAATGAAATGCCACTCGATATCAGAAGCCAACAGCTGATGGCAGTGTATTGGTCGAACCTTAAGAGTCAGGATGCAATGCATCCAACAAAAAAGGTAATAGAGATCTGTTGGGAGCAAGGGCTGATGACGAGGTATAAGAGTTTTGGTTCGAATGTCACAGGAATAATAAGTGAGATGGGTTTGTATGAATATAATTGCTTAGCAATACATCCACAGATCCCTTTGTGGATTATTCCATGTCCAAAAGTAGATTTAACTTTATTGGAGATGAGGGAAAAAGATGGAGATAATGCAATGGAGGTAATTAGAGCAAGAGGGTATATAAATATTAAGTATGGAAATAATATTCTTATATTTACTGATGCTTCCAGAAGTGAAGGACGAGTAGGAGTAGCAGTATATATCCCAAAGATTCAGATAAAGAAAAAGGTGAGAATTACTGACCAGTTGGCAGTATATACTGGTGATATGATGGCTATTCTGCTAGCAGTACAGTTGATCAAAGAAATTGAAATACAAGAGGCGGTTATTTGTTCTGACTTAAGTTCAGCATTAGTGAGTGTCAGCAATCATCATTAAAAAACAAGACGGAAACAGAAATTCTTCAAAATCTTTTTTTTTTTTCTGCAGCAAAGGAGAATAAAAATACATTTGCATGTGATCAATGCGGAAAAAGATTTTCAAGAGATACAGTCCTGAAACAGCACATGGTAGTTCATACAAAGGAGAAGCCACATTCATGTAATGTGTGCGGAAATAGGTTTTCGCATCGACAAAGTCTGAAAGAACATGAGAAAATACACACTGGTGTGAGAGACTACATGTGCTTTGAGTGTGAGAAGACTTTTATTTCAGCAAAGTGTTTAAAACTGCACCAGAGGATCCACACTGGAGAAAAACCCTACAAGTGTTCACACTGTGACAAGAGATTCAGACAGTTAGCACAGATGAAAACACACGAGATGATCCACACTGGAAATAAACCGTTCACGTGTGATCAGTGCGGGAAGAGTTTCACACTAAAAGCAAGCCTTACAGGCCATATGCGGGTTCATACTGGACAGAAACCGTACACTTGTGATCAGTGCGGAAATAATTTCTCATGCTCAATGACCCTTAAGCATCACATGGGCCTCCACACTGGAGAGAAATACGCATGTGATCAATGTGACAAAACATTTGTGAGAGCTTCATACCTGAAGAAGCACCTGATAGTTCATACAACGGAAAAGCCACATTCATGTCCTTTGTGTGGAAAGTGTTTTGCACGTCCAGCACATTTAAAAGAGCATCAGAAAGTTCATACTGGTGTGAGAGAGTACATGTGCTTTGAGTGTGAAAAGACTTTTACTACAGCGAGCAGTTTAAAGCTGCACCAGAGGATTCACACTGGAGAGAAACCTTATAAGTGTTCACACTGTGACAAGAGATTCAGCAATTTAGGATTTCTGAAAACACATGAGAGGATTCACACTGGAGAGAAACCGTACACATGTGAACAGTGCGGCAAGAGTTTTGCAATAAAATGGTGCCTTACGGAACATATGAGGGTTCATACTGGAGAGAAACCGTTCTCTTGCGATCAATGTGGGAAGAGATTTACAAAATCATTACACCTTAAAGATCACATGAACATCCACACTGGAGAGAAACCTTATCAGTGTTCACACTGTGACAAGAGATTCAGACACTCAGCAAATCGAAACACACATGAGAGGATCCACACTGAAGAAAACCGTACATGTGCTACACTGTGAAAAGAGATTCATCGATTCAGGAAATCTGAAAACACATGAGAAGATACACACTGGTGAGAAACTATCAATGCACTGAATGTGGGAAGAGTTTCAAACATTCAGCTTCTCTACAAAGTCATACAAAAAAAAAAAACAATCACAGCGAGTAGGGGCTCGTTCTTCGTACGTCGCTAACTCAGTTAGCTGGATTTGATTGTTGACCATTTGGCATGATCTTGGATTGTTTGGTTCTTTGAAGCTCATCCTGGACTTGTTGTCATAGCAACAGGTGCGCAAGCTTAAACCTGCTCGGGAGCAGGCTTATTTCATGTAAACAGGATTAGATGGCGGCTTTATAACCGGAGGAGATAGGGAAGTCTGTCGCAGCCATGTCTTGTCCATTTTTACGACAGCAACCTGTTGCGGAAGGTGCAAGAATAATTCGCAGAGCTTTTCGAATTAATCGCGTATTGCGGGATAGACAGGATCCTTTGGCGCAGCGTGAAAGTGTAATTGTTGAGAGATATCGTTTTTCTCGTGAGGGTGTTATTTACATCATTAATTTGTTGGAACCCCACATTAAGTGTTCAACACGGAGGAGTCGGGCTTTGACAACTGCACAGACTGTGTGCATTGCCCTGAGATTCTTTGCGAGTGGCACTTTCCTTTACACTATTGGAGATGCAGAGAACTTAGTGAAAAGTGCTGTCTGTCGTGCCATTCGCAAAGTTTACCTGGCACTCAAGCAGTTTTTAAGGGTTTTTGTGGTATTTCCAAGCCACTTAAGACCCCAGGTGGTAAAGCAGAATTTTTTTGCTATTGCAGGTACATTTATAATTGTTAATGACATGCAATCATGACCATGCCAAAAAGTATGACTAACAGTATGTGTCCTTCAGGCTTCCCTAACGTGATTGGTGCCATAGATTGCACACACATCCCCATCAAGGCCCCACCAGGCCCCAATGAAGGGGATTTTGTGAACAGAAAGGGGGTTCACAGTATAAATGTGCAGGTATGTTACTATTACAATTTATAATATTCCAGATTAGTAATATATTACATTAAAAAAAAAGAAGAAATGGATCAAAAAGTATGCAGTTGACTGACTAAAATCTCTTAGATGGTGTGTGACGCTATGTTCCATATAACAAATGTGGAAGCAAAATGGCCAGGATCAGTGCATGACTCAAGAATTTTCAGAGAGTCACATTTATGCACATTATTTGAACGTGGTAAGGGAACATATAAATGTCAAGCTCACAGTATTACACACACTTATGTTGAGCCTAACAAAACTGCATTTTTCCATTATACAGGGTATTTTGACGGGATCCTGCTTGGAGACAGGGGCTATGCCTGCAGGCAGCATTTCATGACGCCCTTCCCTGACCCAAACCCTGGACCACAAACCCGTTACAATGCAGCTCTAGCCAGGACAAGGGCACGCATTGAAATGACCTTTGGGCAACTAAAGGAAAGATTTCAGTGTCTGAAGGGTCTGAGGGTTGCACCTGACAGGGCCTGTGACATAATTGTTGCATGTGCCATCCTCCACAATATTGCCACCATCAGAAAGGAGAGGACCCCTGTGGTGGAGGTGCAGCCTGATGATGACCTCCAGCCAGTGCACTTGGACCAACCTAGTGGCAGAGCTGCATGGAACAGAATTGTGGAGCACCATTTTTGAATGTGTAAAATAAAAGACAAGACAAATATACTTAGTTCCTGGAGTTTTATTTAAACAATTGTTTTTATAAAGAAAAGCCAGCAAGTCATCTTTTGCCTGCAATAAGAGATAGTTATGTAAAGTCAGCAATACTACTATGTGTCAAATGGTGTATTAGCACTTACTCTGAAGGTCTTTTTGAAGCAACTCTATCTCTAGTGCAATTTTTCTCTTTTTCAAGTTGTCGAGTTGAATTTCTCCTCTTAATTTGTGTTTTTTCAGGTCAAAATACTCAATTTTTGGTTGAAGATGCCGTTTATATAGGGAACGGATGTCACCCTGTGTCATTTTGTGAAAGAAAGAAAAAAAAAAGGGGTCAAAACATGCCTCATGCAACAAAAGTAAAAAGTAAAAGTACAACACTGTCCACCTCTGTATCAGTTCTTTGTGCAGACTCTTCTGCAAGCCTTTCTGTAGGCCTTTCTCTAGGTGTGGGTGGACTCCTGCAACTCATATTGCAGACAGAAAGAATAGGTACTCAAGTATATACAAATTAGTGTAAAGTTATTTTATGCACTTACAGGTTCTTCCTCCAAAGGACAGTCATCTGAGAGGGTTTCTTCACTGTCCTGTGCAATGGAAATAAATGGGTATTCCAAAGTGTTGCACTCTCTTCCCTTTATGCAAGTTAGAAAAAGTACACAACTTACTGCATATGCTTCAGCCACCACTTGCTTGGGAACAGGTAAAAATGTTGGTGTATTATGTAAAACTGCACAAAAGAGGGGAAAAAAAATTGTTATTACAATTTACTACACTGTAAAAAATATAATGTAATCAATAACTCATGGCAACATTTTATATTAACTAAAAGTTTAGAACTCTTCACTTTCACAAATGGTTGAAATGACTGTACCAGCCATTTGGATTATACTTCATTTAATGCAGCAACAAATAATTTTACAGTGTACTAAGAGAATTGAAAGCTCATTTAGCCTACCAGTAATGAAGGTGTTGCTGCTACTGGCCCCTGGCTTTGGGTCTGAGGAAGAGCTGCCCCCAGGGATGCCCTCCACAATGGTTCGGTTTGCATTCAACCCAAGGGCCAGCTCCTCTGCTGGGGTATATTGTGGTGGTGCAGGACCACCACCTGTTTTTTTTTTTTTTCAGCCTTTTTCTTGGTGGCTGTTATAAACAGACAAACACATTATTTAACAGTGGCTTTTAAAAAGGAAAAAAGTGGCTTTTTAAAATAAAGACAGTATAAGAATTAAAGGCTACCATTTTGTAGAATATTCTTGTACTTCACTTTTACTTGTCCCCATGTTCTAGTGGGTCCCGTGGTGGCTCTGACATGAAGAACAAAGTAAATATGAAATTATTAAAATGCAAAAATACACACTGTAGAAAGTAATAGAAACATCTACCATGGACAGCACTTACGCATTTAATTTGTCTGCTACTTTTTGCCAGCCCTCTCTCCTGGCTTTTGCAGACTTTGAGGTGTTTCCTGTCGTTTTAATTAACGACTCAAATTCGGCATAACCTTCCATTAAAAGCTCTTGTTCTGCTTGGGAGAAAAACTGGGCACGTTCTTTGGCCATGCTGAACAGCCAATAATAGCGTTGCTAATCATTGTTTCTACTATCGATACATATCCCCTTTTAAACCAACGCATGAACGCGCAATTATCTCAGATAACTCAATCCAGCCATACTAATCATAAACAACAGGTGTGTTCGAAGAACCCAATTAGCCGGATCATGATTAGCACGATGATATCATCTTGGATGTCTCATTTGATCTCTGATGTTTTAAGCAACGTACGAAGAACGAGCCCTAGATCATCTTCAGATCCAGGACTTTCAGGTCTGATGCAGTGTTTTCACCAAATGTTACGCAATAATGCATCAAGCAGTAAAATATTATCTGGATAAATCTGTCATTACAAGCAATGTGTTTTCACAGTGAATAAAGTTCATCTTCATCTTCAAAACCAGCAGATTCAACTGAGAGATTCAGATAAAAAAAACTCCTTACTTATGCTCATCCATACTTGTAGTAGCTTGTTTCTGCATTTACTGATTGAATGCTTATTAAACATAATTACTAATCAGTCATTTTTTTTTATTAATACATTGTTTACTTTACTTTACTTTACTTTACTTTACTTTTTATATTTTATCAACAACATTTATTGCCTGCTGGTTATATTTCAATCTGAAAAAAGGTTGTTTTATAATTATAAAAGCTATGATTGTAATTACTGTTTGGACTTTCAGATTTCTCAATAAAGCATTATTTGCCTATAATAAACTATATTTTACTCCATACATGACTGAGATTGATTGAGTTTGTCATTAGTAACTGTCCTCCTCCTCCTTCTAGCGGTGGGCAGATCTATTCTAATATTGATAGCATCGATACAAATGTTTATAATGGTATCGGATCAATATGAGCCTGACAAGATCGATACTTTAGGTTCAGTTTCTCTCATCTATGCTTAATACATTACTTCTGTTTCAACAAAGAGTACACATGCCTGTGTGTATACATGTAGCTCCTTTCACATCTCAAAAGTACTTATTCACTCGCCTACTGCTTTTTGCCTACTATATAATAGGGAAGTATGCCATTTCTGACGCAGCCAATGTAAACTGTTGGTTGTCAGGTTATGAACTGTTTTTCTTAGTTCGCCATATTAAAAATAGTGCAGTCAGTTTTAAACAGGGCAGCAGACTAATTTAAAATGAATCACATCACTCGCCCTAATAAGGATTAAAACATGTCTGCTTTAATAAAGGATGTATGTATGCAAGTTGTTATAAAGAATGCATGTTATATCTACTTTATTTTTCTGGTAACGTGTTAGACAACCGGTTCATATTCTGTCATTGGGATAAGAATATTGAAGTGCAGTAAACGGTAAAACAGTTTGCACTACAAACCAATGTGTTCATAATTAAGCAAAAATATTAAAATTGTATGGCAAGACACACCATCAAGCAGCAAAACAAGCTTTTTGTCAGCTATGAATAACTGGACGCAGATGAGACCGTAAGCCAGAAACAATACATTTGCAAATGACTGCGCCCACTTTTTTTGGAAAAATAAGGTGGATAAAATTGGTAATTTTATTTAACAGTTTTATTCAAAGGAGGACACATAGTCTTGTTACTTTGAGGAATTGTTTTATTTCATTTTAATATAAAGGCATGTTATGTGTCACAGCAGTTAATCTGTGTCTATATTGCATGTTTAAACCTTCATATCGTTCATATTACTATGTTAATAGATTTTTTTCCCTGGGAACGTTTTATGAATTTGGAAATTTTAGAGAAATGCATTACACTGTAACTAAACCTATTAGATTAAAGTCTTGTGATATTTAGTTGACTAAAACCAGACTAAGACTAAAACTAAATGGAATTTTACTCCAAAGACTAGAACTAAAACTAAATCAGAATTGGGTGTCAAAATAAACAGTGCTGATTACATTATCTGGGGACAGAATTCTCAAACACAAAGATACCAAACCTATGAAAAAGAAACCTGTGAACAAAAGTTCTTAAACATCACATACACAATCAGTGATCAGCACATGTCACACAAGGTATAAAGTTTAAAATTAAATGACATTTGTTCATTAGTCATTTTAACATCATTTTGGTGGATCTGATCTATTTATTAATGTAAAATACAGTCTCTGTGTTGTTCTGTGAATGTGAGGGAGTGTTCCGTGAGGAACAAAAGGTCAAAGTGGTCTAGGAGGAATCTCAGTCTGGTTCTTGTCTCCTAGGTCCTAAGTATTTAGGTCATCATTTCCATCATGGATTTACATGTGTTGGTCATGCTGTGCAAATCTTTGAGCATTAATCTTGGTTACTTGCCCCAAATTTGTCAATCTCTTTTGTGATCAATAAGTGCTCTTTTGTTTTAATGCTGTTGAAGCTGTGAAAGAGTTGTTTGTTTAGGTTTACTCCCAAGGTGGCTTGTGCTAGGATCTGATTTATGATCATCCATGTTTTCTTGGCCCTCTTTGTGGAATTTGGCTCTTTGTGTTTCAACAATGTTCTGGTTGATATAAATATATTTCAGTTTCTTGCACAGACCGACCTTTATGTGTCTTAAGACCTCAATGTATCGTCACAAGCTGCAGGGTTTAATTATTTTTTTTTTTTTTTACTGTCAAATATTTGGAAACTATTGACTGCCATTATATGACTGACAGACTGCAATAGTTTAAGTAAAAAATCTGTGTTTGTGTTCTACTGAGACTTCTTGGATGCACTAGGGGTGATCAGATAAACATGAAAGCATGAAAGTGTTTCCACAATGAAAGCAGCTGAAAGTACCTTTTGAAGCACTGTGAAAACTATTTGTCTAATCTACATTATTCCACAGCTGTCTACAGGGATTAGCATTTCAAATTCAACACTTTAAAAGAATCATTAACAACAATATATGAATGAAATAAGTTGCCTTTTCCACGCATTTCCTGAAAATTTCTTAAATCATTCATATCAGATTGCTCAATGTGCAGTTTTATGATACAGTCATTTGTTGTATTTACCTTTTTATTGTATTGTATATTATATATTTTTATTTATTGTCTGTGGTTATACTTTATATTTGTTTTTAACACCAGTCAGAAGCAGTGCTCCTCTAAGTTTGTATTTTACTGCATCTAATCAATGACAATAAATGCATTCAATTCAAAAGCTTTATTGAGATATTTAGAAAGCCTAATAAGCAAAAACATTTTGTATGCAAATACAATATCCAGGTAATAAAATTTGTTGATAAAATATCAAAAGTAAAAAAAAAAAATATATAGGTATCAAAATTTAAACAGTATTACTATTCTTATGGATACTGCACATCAGTTTTTCTTTAACAAAAAAGGCCCATTTAATACCAGGTTCCAGTATCATCACTTTTTACAAGAGAAGCAAAATGGATCAATTACAAAGCTACATGACAGTATATCTTGCTTCTGTGTTTCTAAATTCATCATAAGTAGACAAACAGACATTTGAAAACAACAGTGAATAAAAAGATTTAAAAAAAAATCTCAGCTCTCTTAAAGCGTTACAGAATCTTCTTCAGCTTCCTGAACAATAACAGCTTTCCTTTATGAAAGCGTAAGTAAACTACAATCAATATGCATTAAATATACATTTGAACATTATATAAAACTCATAAGAAAGCACAATTATATCATTTATATCATGAAGCAAAATTAAGATTCTTTGGGGAGTTGATCTGAATCTCTCAGTTGAATCTGCTGGTTTTGAAGATGTTTATTCAATGTGAAAATTTTAGATAATGTTTCTTTGACGTCAGGTTAGGAGGACAGATTTATCCAGATGATATTTGATGCATTATTGTGTCACATTTGTTGAGGACGCAGCATGAGACCGGAAAGGGCTGGATCTGAAGATGATCTACTTGCTGTGATTGTGTTTTGTATGACTGTGTAGAGAAGATAAATTATTGAAACACTTCCCACATTCAGTGCAGTGATACGGCTTCTCTCCAGTGTGGATCCTCTCATGTATTTTCAGATATCCTGACTGATTGAATCTCTTGTCGCAGTGTGAACACTTGTAAGGTTTCTCTCCAGTGTGAATCCTCTCATGTGCTTTGATATTTCCTGAATAACTGAATCTCTTGTCACAGTGTGAACACTTGTAAGAATTTTCTTCAGAGTGAATCCTCTCATGCAGTTTTAAACTGCTCGCTGTAGTAAAAGTCTTCTCACACTCAAAGCACATGTACTCTCTCACACCAGTGTGTGTTTTCTGATGTCCTTTCAAATGTTGTAGACGTGAGAAACTCTTTTCACACAAATGACATGGATATGGTTTCTCCTTTGTATGAACTCTTATGTGCTGCTCCAGGTGTGAAGCTCTCAAAAACACTTTGTTGCATTGATCACATGCATACAGTTTCTCTCTAGTGTGAACATTTATGTGTGCTTTAAGATGTCCCAATTGTGAAAAACTCTTCCCACATTGATTACAAGTAAATGGTTTCTCTCCAGTATGAACTCTCATGTGTGCTGCAAGTAGTCCTTTTAGTCTGAAACTCTTCCCGCACTGATCACATGTGTACAGTTTCTCTCCAGTGTGGATCCTCTCATGTGTTTTCAGATTTGATGACAGACTGAATCTCTTGTCACAGTGTGAACACTGATACAGTTTCTCTCCAGTGTGGATCTTCATGTGACGTATAAGACATGCATTGCTTGAGAAACTCTTTCCACACTGAGTGCAGGTGAAAGATTTCTTGGCTCTTCTTTTCTTTTGAGAGAAACTCAACGATTTTTCTCCAGGTTTGGCTTGACTTTGCTCCTTGCCTTCACTCAATTCTTCATTCTCATTGATTTCTTCAGTCAACTCTAAATAAAAAGTAAAAATGGTTCGTTTTCAGTACCTTATAAAAAGCAGACAAATGTGGACATAAAAATTAACCCTGATATAAAAACATAAAGATAACCATTATACAATATGTTGAACATTTTGCTGCATTTTTAGAAATTATATGTCCCTGAAAATTTTCCATAAATGAGGTACATTGATCTTCAAATTATTATTTTTAAAAACACTATAGGTCAAAATTCTAAATGATTCTATAGGAAGAACTAATAAATATGCTTTACTTACTACAAAATTATTTAACAATGTTACAGGGCTCCAGACCAACATTTGTTCGCAGTGATAACAGAAAAGCACCAGAAGATTTGGTAATCATAAAATTACTAGTGTTTTGCATTAAAAAGTGTTGTTACTAATAATATGAAACCATTTTTTTCTGTAATACACATTTGACAGCGAAGCATACAAACTGCACTTTTATTGACAACATTAACATGCAAATTATAATTTTATATAAAAAAATATAGCTGCAAGCAGTAATTACGGGGCCAAGCATTTAAAGGGAAAATGAGGAGATAAGGATGGCATGAAACATAAGATCAACTGCAACAATGAGTGAAAGGAAGCCATTTTAAGATGATTTTAGTCAAAACGACAGAAAATTAATGAAGAACGCCTACTGATATGATTTAATAGCTTATTACGTTTGACCAACAGGTGGCGCTGTTATCAAATTGATGTAGTGTGTTTAGTGTGAAAACAAACTTTGGTGTCATTATGTCAAAGCTTTGCAGAGATAAAGCCTCAGAGTAATTTTGGCATCAAGCCTAAAATTTGTAGTGGCGCTGTACGAAAACGGTTTCATCTATCAACATGAAATCCATAACTTTTTGTCAGCACAGTCTGAAGATGATCTGATTCAATTTTGGTAAAAATCAGACAAACGGTCTAGGATGAGTTTGAAAAAGTAGGTTTTCATCATAAATCAAAATGGCAGACAGGAAGTTTGGCCAACTGTGGCATAATTGTTATCTATGTTGTCAGCATGACCCAAGGAATATTTTGAGACTTCATTACAATAGGCTAATGCTATCTACAGTTATTAGCATTTTTGGAAATATTGTAATTAGTAGTTAATGAATGGGTTATTACTCTTGACCAATAGGTGGCGCTGTTACCAAATTGATGTGTTGTAATCACAGTGAGGTGACAATGCCCCATACAAAATTTGGTGCAAATATCTCAAATATTTTCAGAGATACAGCTTCAGATGCACTTTGGCATCTTTTCATCAAATTTGTTGATGCGTTAAATGCAAACGGTTTTAAATATTGACACGAAATCCATAACTTTTTGTCAGCATGGTCTGAAGATGATCCGAGTCAAATTGGGTGACAATCAGATGAAATTAATATCGGTGTTCTCAGCATGACCGAATGAATCTATCTAGCATTTTTTGAAATTTCGAAACTTTTGACCACAAGATGGCGCTGGCCCCAAAATTTGTATGTGCATTCAGGACATGGTGCCGAACATTTTTGTAATTAATGTCAAAACGATACACTAATCCGTTTTCAAGATACAGCATTTTAAAGCTAAATTCAAAATAGCCAACACCCAAAATGGCTAACTTGGGAAAATTGAATATGGTTCGACTCGGCATGCTCCTCCGAATCTAACGGGATGAGTTTTGAGATTTTTTGGCAAAGCATTGAGAAGTTATAAGCAAAAAATAGCCATTTTTCAAATCTCCTGACCACTAGGTGGCACTGTGATGAAACACTGCAGGTAGACTCAGGTCATGCTTGTTATGAGACACACCAAGTTTGGTCTCAATACTCCAAAGCATTGCGGAGATAATCGCCTCACATCCATTTTTGCACGCTTTTCGTAGAATTAATTGGCACGTTATTCGAGAACTGTTTGTCCAATCAACTTGAATTCCATAACTTTTTGCCAGCATAGTCTAGATGATCTGAGCCAATTTTGGTGAAAATCAGACAAACTGTCTAGGACGAGTTCGAAAAAGTATGTTTTACAAACAATTAATTATAGAAAAAAAAAAAACGTACTCGGTTACTAACGTAAATTTGGTTCTCTCTAGAAGAGGGAAAGAGTACTGCGTAAGATATCTTACGCTAGGGGAAAATCCTTTTCCGCGAGATATTGAAGCCAAAAATTATCCTTAATTTTGTAATAATGTAAAACGCGTTGCAGCAGCATACAGACAGGCGATACAGCTTGCGCGCCTATTGGCTGCTCTGCGGCAACTGCATCAGCCTATAGAGCGAGGCCTGGCGTGACGCCAGAACCAATGGGGGCATTTCGCGCCCACTGCGTCCCGACCGGCCAAAATGGGCTTGGGCCTATAAATTAGGCCTATAAATATCGCTCGCAGGCAGCTATTATCTGGTTTTTCATCATCGAAGCAACCAGAGCGTGTGCGTGCACGGCAAGATACGCAGTACTCGTTCCCTCTCTAGAGAGAACCGAGGTTACGTTAGTAACCGAGTACGTTCTCTTACGAGAGGTCTCTCGTACTGCGTAAGATATCTTACGCTAGGAGACCCAATGTAAAACGCCGTGCATGCTGAGATCTGACACAAAAGACCCAGGGGCGAAACCAGGGGTTCATATAGTGCACAATCATCTAGGGAACTCACAGGGAGTCCGGCAAGAGGGAGGTCCAAATCCACACTCTTCCATGTAGTGCAGCGTTGCTCAGACGCTGAGTTCATCATACAGAGAGGGCGGGGCACGACATGAACTGATGGGAAATATTTATATATATAGGTCTCTTACCAGTTTGCTGGTTAACTAGACCGACAGTAGCCTGGCCTGTAAGGCGGGAACTTCCAGGTTGTAAAACCTTATAAATGTAGACGGAGAGGCCCAGCCTGCCACGGTAAAAATGTCTTGCAGGGCAATCCCACTCGACCAGGCCCACGATGAGGCCACGCCCCTCGTGGAATGTGCTCTGACACCTAGCGGGCACTGCATGTCCTTGGAAGCTGTTCCGTCTGCCTAAAAGCAGACGAGCGAGACACGTAAGCTCGTAATGCCCTGACTGGGCATAGGAGGCTCGCGTCTGTTTCCTCGTCAGCGAGCGGTAGGGCTGACAGAGCGATAACCTGTGCCCTAAACGGTGTGTTGAGGGATTCTGGAACGTAACCGTGCTTGGGTTTGAGTATGACTTTAGAGTCATTAGGTCCAAACTCCATGCACGTCGCGCCCACGGAGAGTGTGTGCAAGTCCCCTATTCGCTTCACCGAAGCGAGAGCCAGCAGAAATACAGTCTTAAGAGACAGGTATTTCACATCAATCGTCTGCAAAGGCTCGAATGGTCCACCTTTCATGGCCTCTAGCACCATAGAAAGGTCCCACACGGGGACTGAGGGAGGTCTGGGAGGATAGAGGCGACGGCGGGGCCATTCGTGGGCCAGTACGTCCCTGCTTTTGGAGAAAAATTCCTGACAGTGAGCATTGTCCTGAGACGCAAACAGGTCTAGTTCCGCTCTGCCAAATTTCTTCCACAGTAGCTGTACTGTCTGTGGGTGCAGAGACCATTCGCCTGCCGGAACATTGTTCCTGGACAGTCTGTCTGGTCCTATGTTTAGGAGCCCCGGCACATGTGCTGCTTTCAGCGAGCGCAGGTTGCGCTGAGCCCACACCATGATGCGTTCTGCAAGCCTGTACAGGTTCCTGGACCTGAGACCGCCCTGGCTATTTATATAGGAAACCACTGACATGTTGTCCGATCGGACTAGTACGTGGCTTCCTTTTATTTGGGGACAGAAGCGCGTCATCGCGTTCTCTACTGCCAGCATTTCGAGGCAGTTGATGTGCAGGAGCTTTATTCGTTCTGACCACTGGCCGAAAAACGGTCTGCCCTCGAGCAGAGCTCCCCATCCCGAGGGGGATGCGTCCGTAGGCACCACTTTTATCCTCGAGGAAGTCCCCAGGCTTACACCTGATTGGTACCAGTCGACTGCTTTCCACGGTTTCAGGGCTGTGAAGCACTTCTGATTGACAGTGAGACAAAGTCGACCGGACGTCCACGCTTGGCGCGGTACACACGCTCTCAGCCAGAACTACAGTGGGCGCATGCTGAGCAGACCCAGCTGGAGAACTGATGACGCTGAGGCCATGAGACCCAGCTTTTTCTGAAATCTCTTGAGCGGGACAGACGCGCCGAATTCTCGAGGTGATCGAGTAACATGGTCGTGTGCTCTACGAGCACCGAGCGAGATTGCGCTAGAATCAGCCAATCGTCCAAATAGTTCAGTATGCGCACGCCCTTCAGTCTGAGGGGAACGAACACTGGATCCATGCACTTCGTAAATGTACGGGGTGCCAGGGATAGACCGAACGGCAGGACTGTGTACTGAAATGCCTGGCCCTCGAAGGCGAATCTCAAAAAACGCCTGTGACGCGACGCTATCTGTATTTGAAAATACGCGTCTTTCAGATCCACTGACACAAACCAGTCTCCTTTTCGAACGTGTGCGAGGATTTTTCTGGTCGTGAGCATCCTGAACTGTCACTTCACAAGCACTCTGTTCAGTTGCCTTAGATCTAGTATGGTTCTGAAACCCCCGTCTTTTTTCGGTACCAGGAAGTATATGCTGTATAGCCCTCCTTCGTTCTGAGCTTGAGAGAGGGGCTCTATTACCCCTTTGCTCAATAGTTTCGCCACTTCGGCTCGAAGTAGATGTGCTACTTCTGCTTGTATTGTGGTCTCGACACGCGCTGTATAGCGGCGCGGGCGTCGGTGAAACTGTAGCGAATAACCTCTTTTTATAATGTCCAGCATCCATTTCGAAACCCTGGGAAGCTTTTCCCATGCGTCTGCATGAATAGCTAGAGGATGAATACATAGCGCGCTCCGTTCGTTCAGTAACGGAGTGGTTTCGGTGTGCTGTAGCACAGAGCGCGTGCTCGTGACATTTGAGGCATGGGGCACGCTGATAGCGGGAACTATTATCAGTCCCTCCAGGATTTCGCGGGATTTTTTTGTGATTGTTGCGGCCTAAAATGCCAGATTTTGCGGCAGCTTTTTCAAAAAGTTGCGGGAAAAGTTGTGATTTTTTTAGACAGATTTCACAAAGATGTTATGAATTTAAGTGTTCTTTGCAAGCTTACTCCCCCAAAGCACAGGAATTCTAAAATTCGGCTTTCTGCACGCTCTGGTCACATGCAGATCTGACAGCAGACAATCGCTGCTTCCTCAGGAGGCTGCAGCGCAGGTTCAATTAAGACAAAATCATGTTGTCCCCGTAAAATATTTAGACTTTTAGCATTTCGTTGCCGCGGCGACACGGCTAAGTCTATGTAGGGTAAACACTGGAATAAATGATTGATGAAAAATTGTTTTGTAAACTGCCCCTCTCAAACTCGCTAGCACTATCACCTTTGCCCACGCAAGGCCTGCCTGACAACTGACAAAAGCAAACCACCACAGACCTAGTTTTACAAACGTTATGAAGTTTTGTTGTTTCAAAAAGTTAGGAGCACCAAAAAAAAAAAATACGAGCACCCAATTTCTTTTTAGTTATCTGCCGATCTAGATTCTTCATGCCCGATTCTGATTGTTTTACAAGCAAATGGGCTGATTCTGAAAACCTTTTTTATATATTTATTTCATGCCTAAAGCAAGGGACAAGAATGAAGGAAAATGAGTACTTGAACTAGATGTTTATTTTCCCTATTATAGGTACAGCCATTTAAATTAGAGGCAACCACTGCATTTTTAAACAATTGCAGTAGCCTATAAATAACAAAAAACAAACAACACATCTCTTACTTAATCGTGTAGACAATATATGCAGCCATCATCAAAGTAAGCTACTCTTTCAATATTCAAAGTGCAAATAGAGGGAAAGCAACTGCAGGAAGGCGTTCGGAAATGTCAACAGATGAGAGCATCAGCGCAACACCGAATATTCGTTCAAACAAATTACTCCCAAATAAGAAATTAGCAGCACAGTAATTAGGCCTACTGACACCTAAAAGGTAGGCAATTTAAATAAAAGACGAACGAAAAAAAATGGCGCGGTATTTATATTTTACATTACATATACATTATATATGACGTTTGTGTATATATGTCTATATATAAAATGCATATATTATTTTTAAACCCAAAATAAATGAGTCTCAAACATTATTAACAAACATGCGTGTTTATTTGAACACTTACATCAGTGAACAAGCAGCCTACAAAACGCTAAAATAAATCAGATAAATAATACATTTAAATATGTAACTAGCCTAAATAATAATGTTAAATAGGCTATTAAATAAACATTCGTTGCCAAAATTTGTAAAACCTCGCCTGGACCTTGTCCGACAGCTCATCAGAATTACTGTCCCGAGTCCGACTGGAACTTTTTTTCTCTTTCCTATTACACAGCTGCTATTTTTAATAGCAAAGTGATTACATTTATTTTCGTTTATTTAGTTAATAAAGTAAATTTAGAAATATATTTGGAACACTTTTTACTTGTTGAATTCAAGTTTTTGTTTTTTAAAGTAACGACCAAGCGGCAGATTAATTTAGCCCTCTCAAGTAATCACGATTTCAATTAATTTTAAAACTTAAAGCATATCACAATATTAGTTTAATCGTTTAACCTAAATGTGTGCTATAATAGGCGCATATCCAGTCGTTTGTGCAGAGAGTGAATGCTGAAGCTCGCTTTGCAGGACATGGAAGCGCCGGTGTGATGTGAAACTTAATTTCTGCTCATAAAGGTTAGAGTAATATATCATCCGGATCTGTAAAGAAATAATTTAAATAATTCAAATCAAAAACAAAACTCTTTCATTAGCTATATGCCTAATTCATAAAGATGCATTTAGTCATTAAAGGTGGTAAAAAAAAAATGGTGGTAATTTCGAGCCCTGAATTGCTTTGCGCGGTCTTTCGCAATGATATTTGTAGGTAATTTGCGGTAAAGTCGCGGTGATTGGATGAAATTGCAAGGCCGCAAATAAATCGCGGGGATTGGCTGAATTGGCGTGAATTGGCGCGATCGCAACATCGCAAATTTCTGGAGGGACTGTATTATGTCTGTGTGTGGATGTGGGGCAGCAGGCACATTTAACACACTCCAAACAACGTTCGCCTGCATAGAGCGAATGCATGCTGGTTTCGTTTCTACAGAAACGGTGTGACGTGCATAATGTGGTGTCTGTGGGCACTGTGAAGCGGGCACATTTACCACGTGTGAAGCGCAATCGATTTTATGTGCGCGGGACCTGTGTGACAGGCTGTGCTTGTGTGTAGTGATGGGCACTGGGCAGTGGGGATGCTTACTACACATGAAACACCATCGGCCGTGGCCGGGACACCAGAAAATACACTCTTTTGGGGATTTATCTGGGTAGCCGTGAGAACGGCTTTTGTGTACAGGCAAACGGGCGACAGAGCCGGTTTGTTGGCTGCAGAGAACACTGGAACAGTCACATTTTCTTGAACTGGACGAGCGAATAACTTTGGTGGGGGTCCGGCGACAGCGGCACTCGCATACCGTCGTTTTCCTAGCTTTGCTAGGATGGCTTTGGAGGCTCAGGCTTTAACGCAATCCTAGGTCTCTGGCCACGCCCGGCGGGACGGCGGCCGAAAGAGAGGGCCCGCTGGGCACGGCGCTGTTTACGGCGCGACACCGCGGCGGGTGGGGGAGTGACTTCAGTGAATACAGCCAGGCGAGTCCTCAGAGTCGCCATAGGCAACGGCAGCCGCCCTCATTGCGAGCCGCAGGAAGGCATCTTTAAAAAGACGGTTTGCTCTCCTGTGATCAGTGTGTATCACAGCGGCGACACGCACTGTAGTTTAGAAAGGATATAGGCGCCGGAAAGCGCAGCAGGAAGGCAAGGAAGGCGGCGCGGCCAGCAGCTTCAGTGACTCGTCCCGCTGAGATGCTCTCGATCGACGGCGCGGCTTCTTCCCCAGCTCCAGCGATGCGTGTGCTTCGCTTGAAGGATGAAAATTCAGATAATAGCTGCCTGCGAGCGATATTTATAGGCCTAGACCACGCCCATTTTGGCGGGACGGGACGCAGTGGGCGCGAAATGCCCCCATTGGTTCTGGCGTCACGCCAGGCCTCGCTCGATATGCTGCTGCAGTTGCCGCAGAGCAGCCAATAGGCGCGCAAGCTGTAAGGATAATTTTTGGCTTCAATATCTCGCGGAAAAGGATTTTTACCTAGCGTAAGATATCTTACGCAGTACGAGAGACCTCTCGTAAGAGAACTAAACCTTACGATTTTTGAATTTTGATATTCATTCAACTCGGCATGACCCAAGGATTCAGATACAAAAATAATAATTTTGATTTTTGTGGCTTACGGTTCAAAAGTTATTAGCAAAAAGAAAGTGAAACTTTGGACAAGTGGTGGCACTAGAGAGTTTGAGTTAGAGAGTCCAAACTTGCTATCATTAAAGATGAGACTGTCCTCTATCAGTGTGCCAAATTATACAACTTTCCCACAAGCGGTTCTATGGGCTGCCATAGACTTGCGGTGGAAGAAGAAGAAGAAGAAGAAGAAGAAGAAGAAGAAGAAGAAGAAGAAGAAGAAGAAGAAGAAGAAGAAGATGCAATAGGTGCATTCAGTGCTTGGCCCCTAATGATGTATTTTGCTTCTCTGCTGCCATCTACTGGTTATGATGGTAATTTGATGTATTTATTTAATTTTAAATAATTGTTTACCACAAAATGTATTTGGTTATCCCATTAAAAATAGCACTTTAAAGTGATGTAAATAGATGAGTCCTGTCATATAATTTGATGCTTTTTTTATTGCAGAGCTCTAAAGATTTTTCCTATTACAGCAAATTTAAATCAGCTTGAAGCTTTATATCCATCAGCACTATTAATAAAGAAAGACACATAAACACCAACCTGTTTGTTCTTCAGTATCTTCAGTGTGTTTGATTCTGCAGGGTTCTGGATCTCTCATCTTCTCTCTGTCCTCTTAAACTCAGTCTTAGCAGATTTCAGCTCTTCCTGATGATTTGATGCTCGTCTGCTCTTGTAAACTGATGGGAATATTCCAGCATTTATTGGTGAATTACTGTGGGCGGAGCTTCACTGATGATGCGATTGTTGTAGGAGGAGCTTCATTGAAGGTGAACGCAGCATGGGAGGAGCTAATCTGACAAAATAAAATAAATATCACTTATTGCGATTATATTATTTATGTGTTTATTTTCAAATATAAGTAATGGTAAGAAAAATAGTTAAAACCAAACACAGAAATACATCTACAGATTTTTAACAAACAAATAACCTCAGTATGTCAACGCCAGGTGTCCTGTAAATGGCCCATTAAAAATAATTTCAGTGAATACATCAGCATAATAAATGAGCTGAAAACAGGAGCCATGTGCATGAAATTAGTCTTTTCAGCTGCTCTGTTAATATTAATGGACTGAGGCTATCAACACTCATTCAACAAGCCATTCAGGATCATCAGCAGATTAACTTTATTGCATTTTCCCAGCTGAATAGATGCACTTTACTCTCCAGGAACTGAAGTTGATAAAATATTTATTTCCAAAAAACACAGCAAGAGCTGCATAAACACAAACATACAAACAATCATTAGACATCTGACCACAAAATGTGTAAAAATGCCCATTACAAACCTATAAACTAATGTACACACATTTGCAATCAAACTGGCCTACACAATTATTAGTATGACAATCACATTTTTAGTATACAGGCTAAAAGTAATTGCTTTACTGCTCTGTAGTAAGCCTGAATAATATGAATTATTTGAACACTTGACAAACTTCTTTTAAAGTGCTACCTGAATGACTACAAACTCCTTTTAGAGAGCAATATGAAATTAGATAAATATGAATTGAGAGAAAAACATAACACATATAAAATGACCAAAAAAGACCTGAATTACTGTAAAGACCTGAATTTATCTGGTACGCAAACCAAGAGAAACAATAACACTAACGAGGTAATAATACATTATGTTCTGCTTAAGACAGTAACTACAAACCACACTCTCTGAATAACAACATCAACAAATTAAATGGTCATCACTGATATTGAAAATCTGCATATATGATAATGACTTACTAAACGTTCTGGAGATCGCTAAATTAACACTTAAAGCCTCTCAAAGTTTACCACACAGAATGAAACTAAAACAGTAGCCTATCTTGTGCCCTTCATCAGCCAGGAGTTAAGAGGTAGAGAAAAACCTTTAAACTATTTCACAACGCGCACCGAAAAGTTCATGTTTCTTCTCTGTTCGTGTTAATCAGACGCTTCACGTAGAAAGTTCGCCGATGTACACAAATAGCGCTATTCCATGACAACAGCGATCTCTATGGACGGTGGTAAAGATGTCAGTGATTTGAGATTTAATGGTCCTTTACGGCACTTAATATGCACACAAGACAATAACATAGAGGCAGATTGCTGCAGATGGACTGTTGGCTTTCTTATCCGCTATCGGACATGAGGAAGCGTTCGGGAAAACAACCGACGGCCGCCAAACTTTCGTCAGGAAAACCCCAAACTACAATTTATCTCTCCCAATAACTTCGTGTACGTCGTAAGGAAAATCCAGCGCACCTCCCAGCAAGAAGTTCAGCAGCCCTCATACAAAATCCCCCGAACAATAGACCTCATACCTTTATCGATTCCACTAGAAATACAGCACAAGTGTTCGTCGATTTCCACTGAAAAGACTCAAAGAATGTAGGCTACTCCTCCAAGGAAACTACTGTCGCCCCTCCCCTTGCCTAAAACTTAGAGCTTAACACACAGTCCTCCAATGAAAGACAGCACTGTTATTTCTCACAATGTGACATGAATAAAACATCTGTAAGATAAATAAAAAAAAACCACTGTAAATACTTCCCTACATGTCCATATGAATAATATCACAAACGGGGATCCCTTTCACAATGCTAAGAAAAGAAATGCTAAGAAACCAAATGTATTGTTGTGTAAATGTACCTTTTGAAGCACTGTGAAAACTATTTGTCCAGTCTACATTATTTCACAGCTGTCTACAGGGAATCTAAAGGGATCAGCATTTCAAATGTAATCATTTTTAAAGGAATCATGAACTGTAGTCTATGAATAAAATAAGCGCAAAGTTGCCTTTTTCCCTGGAAATGACTTAAATCAATTTCTATATTTCCAAACTGCGTAGGAAACCTTACTGAGACATTTAAGATGTTTACACACATACTCCATTTATACATAATCACATTTTCCTCTTTCTAATCTGTATCAACTACTGCTACTTACTACATTTCAATTTAGTTTGTGTTCTGTGTAGGATCTTGGTCGAAGAGATCACCAAACAAACTGCAGAAATTACCACATTCCAGAGAATCTAGAATCCCAGCCATAAAATTGATCCATGACCATCACATGATCATCACCGGATGCCAGTTTGTCTGGACCTCAGGGGATTAAACTGTTAAAACTTAACGCAATTATCAGAAGAATAGAAAGCGCTCTGTGTTTAGAGATCCGTCAGGCAAAATGGTTAATCGTCAGCTATGGCTCAATCTCGGCAAAACAGAGATAAAGAGCAAATCGCCCCCCTCTCTGAGACCCTCCAAAGAACAGACACTGCATGAAAAAGGGGTTTTTCGTCAGTTAACGACACTGTGAATTGTCGCAGAAGTTTCAGGTTAACGGCTGTTCACAGGAATGTGGAGTTAGCACAGATAATTGTCGGGAACTGCCAAAAATTGATGTGGAAGCCCCCCATGATTCATGTCACCTTGGCCTGGGTGTAGCTTTTATATGTAAATGATTACTGGAGCTATACAATGCAAACCAGGGGAAGGGGGGTGGCTTGGGAGACTCACTACTGATCTGGAGTTGGCTTACACCGTGTCCCAACTACACATAACGCCGCGACATGCAATAAAATTATATTTTTCATGTTAAACAGTTTTTTAAACACATATCATTTAATCATGATATCTTAATCCTTAAATAAATAAATAAATAAATAAATATCTTAATCCTGTAAATAAAGCTGTAAGGGTGTACTTTAAGCCTTTAAGTCTAACTATAACTAGAAATCATTTTGGTAAACAGCTAAAATATCAAAATGTGCCTATGGCCTAATTTTATAGACCAAACTGTATATAAAAGTAGTTTGTACAAATGTGGATTTTCCTTATTTTAGCTGTTTACCTAAATGTGTACACACAAATGTTAATATACACTTTAAAAAAAAAAAAATCTATCTCTATAGATATACTGTATATAACAACTATATTTCTGCACGCACGCACACATAATAGATGAAAATATAGAGACAATATAGTTGTTGGTATATTGATATTTTCTAGACAAATATACCAACAACTATATTTTCTTTTCAGTAATGAAAGCCAAGTCAGGCCAAACAAATTACAGAACAAAAATAATTTTATTGTATACAATTTACAAATAATAAAGCAAATGATCACTTAAAAAAATATTAGAACATTTTAGACCTCAACCACTGTACATAGTGGCATGACTATAGTAACTTTTTCTGTTGTTTTACTTAATTGCACCGTGGATGTATTTGACACACATCGTCCAGCAATGCGCTCAACAGGAAGACATGATGCTGGGTATTGTTATCGCCATTGTAAGCAGCGAATAAAATCTAAACAGCAATGTAAAAATGAAAGCAGCAAACAAATTACAAGAAAGCAGAACGTCTTCATCTATATGTTTTAGATTTCGCGCTTTGATTTATGACCTCGTCTGTGATTGGACAAATCGACCACGTCACGTTCATGAACCAGTCTGTGATTGGACAAATCGGCCATGTGACCATGCCCTAGAACCGGATTGGCCGAGACGCGTCATATGCGCGTGACGTAACCAGGAAGCGCCCGGAGAACTTTAAACAGTTGACGCACTAAAAATGTGTATTGTATTTTTGGAAAATGGAACTCTCCAAACCAAAAAGAAAAAGACAGCGTCGTTATTGTGAACACTGTGACAACGAACTGTTCAGTCTATGGAAGACTTGAGTCAAACGACTGCTCGGCAGAGGGAATGAAGAGGAAGAGGCGGCTGCACAATCCTAAAATCGCGGTAAGTTTGAATTCTTCTTCACTCGAATTAAATTCACTGCTTTCATTGTAATGATCAGTTTTGTAACAAATCATTTTTAATTGTATTTTGTTGGAGGCAGTCCGTCGGCTACACAACCCGGAACAAGGGTACAGATAAAAGATATAATCTATCATGCATTTTGATATTTCTGAAGCAAGACATGTTGTTTTAACTCAGTACTTTTTGCCTCCACAGATTAAGCTCACCATATAATAAGACTGATAGCTCATATTTAGTGGGAGCACTGTCCATGAGCCCGGAATTGCGCACTGAAGGCCTAGATAGTAATGACTTTGTTGGTTAGTACTTTTCACTGAGTTATTTAATTTTTACATTTTGTTGTCACCATATTTTGTTAATTATTTGTGTACTTATGCTTGGCTGATTTTTGTTTTTAACAAACCCATTCACTTGTTTCTAGTTGCCTGCAAGACATATTTTGAGACTGTGCGCAGAAATTTGCGGAACTGCCAGCCAGAGCTAGCAAGATGCGGCCACAGCTAATAAGACCTCAGCCTGGAGTCGCCAGAGAAGGAAGCGGGTAAGAGAGATTAGAATTAAATTCTAATTAATGGAAAAGGTTTTAATTATTTTCCATTAGTATGAATTGTAATGCTGTACATATTACTTATTATATGTAACAGCTGTGTTTTCAGCTCTTGGAGGCGAGGCGAAGTGTACTTGCTGCGGACGGAGTGGACTTCTGGAGGGGAATCACAGCGGACATGATGTCAGATGAACAAGATGGTGCCGTTGATGGAATCTCGGGGTGGATTGTGAGACCTCCATCATTCCGCAGCCAAGAACTCAGCAATTTGTGTGCTAAGCTGCAGGCTAGACTTGAAGCCAGTTCAAAGTATGCAGCACTGCATCGGCCACGTCTAAGAACTGGGTGTCACCATATACATTCAACACAGAGGCAGCAGAAAACACATTTTACAACAAACGTGATGCCGTGAAAACAATCTCTGGCTACATTTCGTTTATTTTCTTTTGTAATAAAATTAAATTTTATCAACATGTCTCTCCCAAATGTCTGTTGTCCTTCTCTAATAGCCTTTATATATTAGTTGTAATATCTTTAACAATTTTTATTATAAACTTTAAAGAATAATAAAAAATAAAAATAAAAAAATATATATATATATACATATACAAACTAATGGGTGGGGTTTACACAAAACTATTATAATTGGCCAGACTAACCAATAACAACACATGTCTCAGCCAGTCACAGTGGTCATTCTATGTTGAAAGTTGTGCTTTCAACCAATAGTTACTGTCGAAAATCCAAGGTGGTTTCATTCATATGCTAATTTGATTTCTCACCTTGTACCTCCACAAACACCTCCCCTCCCCACACACCCATGGTCTGTTTCTGACTGTTTCTGTCAGCCGAGAACGGGAACTTCCCAGACGGTGAATTGTCCATTACTGCCGGTGATTAGAGAAGTCACCAGACATTCACAGGGACGTAAATCTGCCTTTTCATGCAGTGAGATGTCCAGCTCACTCATGACCTTAAAAATTACCGTAAATTGAATTAGGAATGAACAATGAAACCGATTTACACAGACACTTTCTGAGCCTGCAGGGCACAGGATCTGTCCAGTATGACTTTCGTGACCCGTTAGATATCCTCTCCCCCTCCTCTGACATTCCCATGAACCCCCTCTCTCTAGTAGCAAAACTCGAGAGCTTATTGATCGGAATGTGAGAACTTGTCATATTAATATTCGTACCTAGCTTTAAATGTCCTAACATAATATTTTGGTTTATTTATGATCTTGGCCATGAACATAATATAAACCTCAGAATTGATAAGTATACGGAGTTAACCACTTTGCTGGACGAATGGTTAAGATACTTAATCTATTAATTCTGAATCAATTTAATCAATTTTCGAATCTTTCCAGGTAATAGAATTTGTTGATAAAAAAGTAAATACATTTTTATAGGTATCAAGGTTTACGGTTTAAACAGTATTACTATTCTTACAATACTGCACATCACACACTTGTATGTTTTTTTTTTTTCCAGAGTGAATCCTCTCATGTAGTTTTAAATTGCAACTCAAAGGTTTTTCTCCAGATTTGGCTTGACTTTGCTCCTCAGCTTCACTCAGTTCTTCATTCTCATCGATTTCTTCAATCAACTCTAAATAAAAGTAAAAATGTTTCATTTTCAGTAACTTATGAAAAACAGATAAATGTGAACATAAAGAATAACTCTGATATAACAATAGAAAGATAACTGTTTTACAATATTTTGATCATTTTGGTGCATTTTTAGAAATTATAGAACCTCTAGAACCTCCCCTGCTATGCTTGTATTCTTGTATTCTTATACAATGAGACAAATATTAAAACCTCAAGAGGGCAAAGCAGCAGGTTAAGATGGTTATCAAATATATACTTCAGTTGATGTGTTTGACAAATCACAATTTACCTAAGGCAATGTCATTAACGAGCAGAAAGGGTTTCAACACCTTAAAATTCATGTGCCCACCAAGTATACACCATTTCATTACACAGCAAACTCCAAAGGTACAAAGATCCCGAAGTGCATCAAATCTCACATCAATAAACACCAAAAAAAGTCACTGAATATATGTCAAGACCACTCTGACTAACTACTTAGCCGTCGTCGATATACAACAATATAAACACCGCACATGAATGATAAGACTCAGTAACATTAAACCAGGACACCACGAGGAATAAGGCACTTGATATGTACACAAGTCAATAACCATAGAGGCAGATAATAGACTGCTGGTCTTCTTATCCACTACAGGAGATATGGGGATCGTTCAAAACAATCGGCGGCCGCCAAACTTTCGTCAGGAAAACCCAAAACTACAATCTATCCCAATCACATCGTGTGCTTCTCAAGGAAACATCCGGCCCACCTCCCGGCAAGAAATTCCACGGCCCTCATACAAAATCCCCCCAACAATAGACCTCATACCTTTATCGATTCCACTAGAAATACAGCACAATGTGTTCGTCGTTTTCCACTGAAGAGACTCATGGAATGCGCTTATTGCGCTATCACTGTCGCCCCTCCCCTTGCCTAAAACTAAGAGCTGACACACGGTCCTCCAATGAAAGACAGTACTGTTATTTCTCACAATGTGACATGAATAAAACATCTGTAAGATAAAAAACACTGCAAATAAATGTCCTACAATACAACAGCTTAACATGTCCATGTGAATCTTTAATGTCGTTATAAAAAAATAGAACTATATTATTAAAATAAAGTAATTAGTTCATTGCCAGTTTTTCATGTTTAGAAGCTGACAATGATCATAAAAATGCCAGTAATATTTAACGTTTTCTTGTGTCAGACTTCATTATCATTTATCTATATTCACATTTTAGAGTGGATTTGAAATTCCCCCATCTTCATTACTCATTACAGAGACAATAAAGTGTTTAGAAGTTCAATCAGTTTGGCCCGAGATTTGGTGCTACGCCTCTGTTCACGCAGATCCATGAAAATGACTAAAAAATATGCTGACAGGCCAGTAAATGGGGATGGCACTTTGTAAAGAAACACTTGCCTTTAGACTGAACACATAATACACGTGCATGACGTTACTGTTTTCACAAACGGGGATCCCTTTCGCAATGCTAAGAATTAAAAAATGCTAATAAGCCAAATATATTGTTGTGTAAAATTTACACAATGTAAATGTACCTTTTGAAGCACTGTGAAAACTATTTGTCTTATCTACATTATTTCACAGCTGTCTACAGGGAATCTACAGGGATCAGCATTTCAAATGTAATACTTTTAAAGGAATCATGAACTGTATAGTTTATGAATAAAACAAGCGCAAAGTTGACTTTTTCCATGCATTTTCTGGAAATGACTTAAATCAATTTCTATATTTCCAAACTGCGTAGGAACCCTTACTGAGATATTTAAGATGTTTACACACACAGTTCATTTATACATAGATCACATTTTCCTCTTTCTAATCTGTATCAGTAACTATACTGCTACTTATTACATTTCAATTTACTTTGTGTACTGTCCCAGCTGGCATTTTAACGTGGAGTCAGCGTTGAATCAATGTCATTACGTCAGGTGTCAGTGTTGGATAACCGTTGGATTTTGTTTAGATTTTGCAAATCTAAACAACAGTTAATTGATCAGCATTGTTTCAATGTTGGAACAACGTTATTTTTCTACTGATATATTTCAACAAAATGTTTAAAAGTCATGGTTGTAAAAATAATGTTGATTTGACGTACAACTCAAATTTTATTTATATTTCTTTGTTGAATCCATAGTTAGTTAACAACACCATTTCAACCATTTGGTATTCAACGTTGTTTTGACGTTGAATGAATGTTTTTTCATAAACTGACATTATTTCAACCACATTTAAACGTTTAAGGTTGGTCGAATGCCAGCTGGGGTGGATCTTGGTCAGAGAGATCACCAAACAAACTGCAGAAATTACCAAATTCCAGAGAATCTAGAATCCCAGCCATAAAATTCATCACATGACCATCACCAGACGCCAGTTTGTCTGGACCTCAGGGGATCAAACTGTTACGATTTAACGCAATCATCAGGAGAACAGAAAGCGCTAGAGACCCGTCAGGCAAAATGGTTAATCGTCACCTATGGCTCAATCTCGGCAAAACACAGATAAAGAGCAATCTACAGAGATCGCCCCCCTCTCTGAGACCCTCCAAAGAATAGATGTCCGGCTCTCTCATGACCTTAAAAATTACCGTAAATTGAATTAGGAATACACAATGAATCAGATTTACACAGACACTTTCTGCCCAGCCAACAAGATAATCTTTAAGAGACAATCAACTTATTAGTATCGCTATAAGCAACAGTAGCATGTTTTCATGTCTTTTATACGCTTGATGTGTTTTATGTGATCTTTGGAGTGTGCATCTATGCAATATATGCCTTCAGAAAAGGAAGTTGCCAAATGTATTAACATGCAATATACCCTTGTTTAATGTAAAATGAATGGTCAGATGTATGCTACACAGCAAAATGAACAAAAGTTTGGTATAATGTACACATGCCTTACAACAGTTTATTAAAGTTAATAATGCAACTTGCAGACATTTTTATTATCTTAAAGATGCCATAGAATGTAAAACTATATTTACCTTGGCATAGTAAATGCATTAGAAGTGGATGAACATAAATTTAAAAACAACAGTGAATAAAAAGATAAAAAAACAAATCTCAGCTCTCTTAAAGAGTTACATCATCTTCAGTTTCCTGAACAAGAACAGTTTGTAAAAAGCTTTTACATTCCTTCATGAAAGAGTAAGCAAACTACAATTGATCAATATAAATTAAAACATTTTGAACATTATATGAAACTCATAAGAAAGCACAATTATGTCATGAAGCAAAATTAAGTAAGTTCCTTTGGGGAGGAACTCCATCTTTGAGTTGATCTGAATCTCTCAGTTGAATCTGCTGGTCTCGTAGATTAACTTTATTCACTGACAAAACTATAGATGATGTTTATGTTTTTGACGTCACTTTTAATGACTGGTTAGGAGTAGGACAGATTTATCCAGATGATATTTGATGCATTATTGTGTCCCATTTGTTGAGGACGCAGCATCAGATCTGAAAGTGCTGGATCTGAAGATGATCTACTTGCTGTGATTGTGTTTTGTATGACTGTGTAGAGCAGATGAATTATTGAAACACTTCCCACATTCAGTGCAGTGATAAGGTTTCTCTCCAGTGTAGATCCTCTCATGTATTTTCAGATGTGCTGATTGATTGAATCTCTTGTCACAGTGTGAACACTTGTAAGGTTTTTCTCCAGTGTGGATCCTCTCATGTCTTTTCAGATGTGCTGATTGATTGAATCTCTTGTCACAGTGCGAACACTTGTAAGGATTTTCTCCAGAGTGAATCCTCTCATGCAGTTTTAAACTGTCCGCTGTAGTAAAAGTCTTTTCACACTCAAAGCACATGTACTCTCTCACACCAGTGTGTATTTTCTGATGAAGTTTCAAATGTTGTAGACGGGAGAAACTCTTTCCACAAAAATGACATGGATATGGTTTCTCTTTTGTATGAACTGTCAGGTGTATCTTCAGGTTTTGAGCTCCCAAAAACACTTTGTCGCATTGATCACATGCATACAGTTTCTCTCTAGTGTGAACATTTATGTGTGCTTTAAGATGTGATGATCGTACAAAACTCTTCCCACAATGATTACAAATAAATGGTTTCTCTCCAGTATGAACTCTCATATGTTCTGCAAGTAGTCCTTTTAGTGCAAAACTCTTGCCGCACTGATTACAAGTAAAAGGTTTCTCTCCAGTGTGGATCTTCTCATGTCTTTTCAGATTTGATGACTGACTGAATCTCTTGTCACAGTGTGAACACTGATAAGGTTTCTCTCCAGTGTGAAAGTTCATGTGATGCTCAAGACTTGGTTTGCTTGAGAAACTCTTTCCACATTGAGTGCAGGTGTAAGATTTATTGACTCTTCTTTTCTTTAAATCTTTCTGTTTGATTTGAGAGGAACTCAAAGGTTTTTCTCCAGGTTTGGCTTGACTTTGCTCCTCGACTTCACTCAGTTCTTCATTCTCATCGATTTCTTCAATCAACTCTAAATGAAAAGTAAAAGTGGTTCATTTTGCAGTAACTAATAAAAAGCAGACAAATGTGGACATAAAAATTAACCCTGACATAGCAATATAAAGATAACCATTATACAATATTTTGATCATTTTGGTGCATTTTTAGAAATTAAATATCCCTGAAATATTTCCATAAATGAGGTACATTGATCTTCAAATTATTATTTTTAAAACACTAGAGGTATTAAAATCCTAAATAATTATATAGGAAGAACTAATAAATATACTTTACAAAATTATTTATCAATGTTACTGAAAAAGTACTCAGTTCATAGAAAGTGTCTCTTACAGGACTCCAGACCAACATTAGTTCAAAGTGATACCAGAAAAGCACCAGAAGCAGTTTTGGTAATCATAAAGTAAAAAATGTTTTGCATTAAAAAGTGTTGTTACTAATAATATTGAAAATTTATTTCTTGGTAAAACACATTTGACAGTAAAGACAACATTTGATGTATTATAATAGTGAATTTATCATTTCAAAATAAAAAAGCAAAAATAAAAGACTTCTAAGCCAATAACTGCTTCTCTGCTGCCATCTACTGGTTATGGTGGTAATTTGATGTATTTGTTTAATTTTTAATGATAGTTTGTTTACCACAAAATGTATTTGGTTATCCCATTAAAAATAACATTTCAAAGTGCTGTAAACAGATGTTTAAATAGTTGAGTTCTGTCATAATATGATGCTTTATTTATTGCAGAGCTCTAAAGATGTTTCCTATTAAAGCAAATTTAAATCTGCTTGAAGCTTTATATCCATGAGCACTATTAATAAAGAAAGACACATAAACACCAACCTGTTTGTTCTTCAGTATCTTCAGTGTGTTTGATTCTGCAGGGTTCTGGGTCTCTCATCTTCTCTCTGTCCTCTTAAACTCAGTCTTGGCAGATTTCAGCTCTTCCTGATGATTTGATGCTCGTCTGCTCTTGTAAATTGATGGGAATATTCCAGCATTTATTGGTGAATTATGGGCGGAGCTTCACTGATGATGCAATTCTTATTGGGAGGAGCTTCACTGAAGGTGAACGCAGCATGGGAGGAGCTAATCTGACAAAATAATAGATATATCACTTACTGCGATCATAATATTTATGTATTTATTTTCAAATATAAGTGATGGAAAGAAAAATAGTTAAAAACAATCACAGAAATACATCTACAAATTTGTAGCAAACAAATAACCTCAGTATGTTGACACCAGATCTCCTGTAAATTGGCCATTAAAACTAATTTCACTGAAGACATCAGCATAATAAATGAGGTGAAAACAGGAGCCATGTGCATGAAATGGGTCTTTTCAGCTGCTCTGTTAATATTAATGAGCTGAGGCTATCAACACTCATTCAACAAGCCATTCAGGATCATCAGCAGATCAACTTTATTCTAAGTTTCCGGCTGAAGAGATGCACTTTACTCTCCAGGAACTGAAGTTTATAAAATATTTATTTCTAAAAAACACCAGAAGAGCTGCATAAACACAAACGTACAAACAACCATTAGACATCTGACCAGAAATTGTGTCAAAATGCCCATTACAAACATATAAACTAATGTACACACATTTGCAATCAAACTGGCCGACACAATTAATAGTATGACAATCACATTTTCAGTATACAGGCTAAAAGTAATAATAACCTTGCTTTACTGCTCTGTAGTAAGTGTGAATAATATGAATTATTTTAACACTTGACAAACTTATTTTAAAGTGCTACCTGAATAACTACTACAATCTCATTTTAGAGTGCAATATCAAATGAGATAACTATGAACTGACAATCTCAATTTAGATTAAAAAAAAAAAAAACATAACACATATTAAATGACCAAAAAAGACCTGAATTAGGCTACTGTAAACAATCTATCTGGTATGCACACCAAGAGAAACAATAACACTAACGAGGTGATAATACATTGTGCTTAAGACAGTAACAACAAACCACACTCTCTGAATAATAACATTAACAAATTAAATGGTCATCACTGATATTGAAAATCTGCATATAATAATTTACTAAACGTTCTGGAGATCGCTAAATAAACACTTTAAAGCCCCTCAAAGTTTACCACACAGAATGAAACTAAAACACCTTTGTGCCCTTCATCAGCCAGGAGTTAAGAGGTAGAGAAAAACCTTTAAACTATTTCACAACGCGCACCGAAAAGTTCGTGTTTCTTCTCCATTCGTGTTAATCAGACGCTTCACGTAGAAAGTTTGCCGATGTACACAAATAGCGCTATTACATGACAACAACGACCTCTATGGACGGAGGTAAAGATGTCAGTCTTTTACGGCACTTAAGGACAATAACCATTGAGGCAGATTGCTGCAGATGGACTGCTGGCTTTCTTCTCCGCTATCGGACATGAGGAAGCGTTCGGGAAAACAACCGACGGCCGCCAAACTTTCGTCAGGAAAACCCCAAACTGGGCAGCCCTCATACAAAATAACAATAGACCTCATACCTTTATCGATTCCACTAGAAATACAGCACAAGTGTTCGTCGATTTCCACTGAAGAGACTAATGGAGGGCGCTATCGCTGTCGCCCATCCCCTTGAGCTTACACACGGTCCTCCTTCTTCTTTCTCGTTTTTATTGGCGGCTCGCTTCTTAGATAGAGCATTACCGCCATCTACTGTGATCAATGAATCAGAGACTTATACTTACCCTCATCCCAACCTATTCAGGACCCGGCCTTTCGATGCTGCTGCGTGTTCAGCTCCTTCATCTACAGCCCAGGTCCTTCCCAGACTAGGGACAAGGGATAATAATAATAATAATAATAATAATAATAATAATAATAATGATAATAATAATAGTACTCTTCTACCGATCTTAATAATAACCCCAATAATAATAATAATCTTTATATTCTATGAATTAACTGAGTCCTTTTTAGAAATAATACTAATAGATTATCACTTCCTACTGGATTTAAGAGTTCTTTTAATGTTAATTCCTGTACACCATTTTTCTGAAGTTCTTCAATTATTTTCCTTCTATCCTCAGTATATTTATTGCAATAAATGAGAACATGTTCTACTGTTTCTCTGACTCCACACCAGTCGCACAACCCTGTTGGATGTTTTCCTATTATATTTAATGTTGCATTAAGTCCCGTATGTCCCAGCCTTAGTCTTGAAAGAATACAGTCTTCCTTTCTACTCCCTCTTGAATTTCTACTTCTGTTTACTGATGATTGTATTGAGTACAGATGCCTGCCCCTTTGTTCATTATCCCAATAGGATTGCCATTTCTCTGTTATTTTCTTTTTAATTATTGACTTAAGTTCGGATTTACTATACAAAATTTGCATATCTATAACTTCTTTTGCTGCTGCCTGTTTTGCTAACTGATCTGCTTCCTCATTTCCCGCCACTCCTGTATGTGCTGGAACCCACAAGAACTGAACTACCTTTTTTTTTTTTCCTGATGTATCATGTTCAATATATAATATGAATTATTTTAACACTTGACAAACTTCATTTAAAGTGCTACCTGAATGACTACAAACTCCTTTTAGAGTGCAATATGAAATGAGATAACTATGAACTGACGATCTCAATTTAGAGAGAAAAACAAAACGCATAAAATGACCAAGAAAGACCTGAATTACTGTAAACAATCTATCTGGTATGCAAACCAAGAGAAACAATAACACTAACGAGGTGATAATACATTGTGCTTAAGACAGTAACAACAAACACACTCTCTGAATAATAACATTAACAAATTAAATGGTTATCACTGATATTGAATATCTGCATATATGATAATGACTTACTAAACGTTCTGGAGATCGCTAAATAAACACTTTAAAGAATCTCAAAGTTTACCACACAGAATGAAACTAAAACAGTACCTTGTGCACTTCATAAGCCAGGATTTAAGAGGTATAGAAAAACCTTTGAAATATTTCACAACGCGCACCGAAAAGTTCATGTTTCTTCTCCATTCGTGTTAATCAGACGCTCCACGTAGAAAGTTCGCCGATGTACACAAATAGCGCTATTCCATGACAACAGCGACCTCTATGGACGGAGGTAAAGATGTCAGTGATGAGAGATTTAATAAGGCACTTAATATGCACATAAGACAATAACCATAGAGGCAGATTGCTGCAGATGGACTGCTGGCTTTCTTATCCGCTAACGGACATGAGGAAGCGTTCGGGAAAACAACCGACACCCGCCAAACTTTCGTCAGGAAAACCCCAAACTACAATCGATCCCTCCCAATCACTTCGTGTAGGTCGTAAGGAACATCCAGCGCACCTCCCAGCAAGAAGTTCGGCAGCCCTCATACAAAATCCCCCCAAAATAGACCTCATACCTTTATCGATTCCACTAGAAATACAGCACAAGTGTTCGTCGTTTTCCACTGAAGAGACTCATAATAATAATAATAATAATAACTTTGACTTTTATAGCGCCTTTCAAGAAACCCAAGGCCGCTTTACAAGGGATGGGAACTGGTGTCGGGGGGGGGGGGGGGGGGGATTTTAGAGACCAAAGGCCTCTGTGAACAAGTATGCCTTGAGGTGCTTTTTGAAGGACAGCAGTCTGGGGGCATGACGTATGTGGAGAGGTAGTTTGTTCCAGAGGGTGGGGGCAGAAACACAGAAAGCTCTATCACCAAAAGTCCGTAGCCTGGTGCGAGGAGTGGCAAGCTGGTCCTTGTCAGAGGATCGCAGGGACCTTGGCTGTGAGCAACGGTGGAGGAGATCAGCGAGGTACTGGGGTGCAAGTCCATGGAGTGATTTGTAGGTTAGGAGCAGGATTTTGTATTGAATGCGAGATTTGACGGGGAGCCAGTGAAGCTTCTTGAGTGTGGGGGTGATGTGCTGCCATGGATTCGATCGTGTCAGGACCCTGGCAGCTGAGTTTTGGACATACTGCAGTCTATCCAGGGTCTTACTGGGCAGACCATACAGTACACCATTGCAGTAGTCCAAGCGGGATGTAATGAAGGCATGGATGAGTGTTTCAGTCACAGAGTCAGAGAGTGATGACCGGAGTCTGGAGATGTTTTTGAGGTGAAAGAACGCAGACTTGGTGGTGGTTTTGATATGAGCCTGGAGTGAGAGTATGGGGTCCAGGATGACTCATGGAGGGCGCTATTACTGTCGCCCCTCCCCTTGCCTAAAACTAAGAGCTTACACACGGTCCTCCAATGAAAGACAGCACTGTTATTTCTCACAATGTGACATGAATAGAACATCTGTAAGATAAAATCACTACAAATAAATATCCTACAATACAGCTTAAAATGTCCATATAAATCTTTAATGTCGTTATAAAAAATCTTACTATATTATTACAATAAATTAGATCATTGCCATGTTTTTCATGTTTAGAAACTGACAATGATCATAAAAATGCCAGCAATATTTAACGTTTTCTTGTGTCAGACTTCATTGTTATTTCTCTATATTCACATTTTAGAGTGGATTTGAAATTCCCCATCTTCATTACTCACTACAGAGACAATAAAGTGTTTAGAAGTTTTGCACGAGATTGCATTTGGGCACTACGCCTCACAAAGATCCATGAAAATGACAGAAAATATGCTAACAGGCCAATAGATGGCGATGTCACTTTGTAAAGAAACACTATGCGTCGACAGACTGAACACAAAACACATGTGCATGATGTTACTGTTTTCACAAACGGGGATCCCTTTCACTATGCTGTTGTCTGAAAAAAAAAAAAATACTAAGAAACCAAATATATTGTTGTGTAAATGTACCTTTTGAAGCACTGTAAAAATAACTGTCTAATCCACATTATTTCACAGCCATGGGCGACATTAGGGGGGGCAAGGGGGGGGCAGTTGCCCCCCCTGTGGTTAGTCATGGAATCCTCGACAGCCCCGCTGCAACTGCTTTAGCCAAGCTTAGGCTCGGTTGTACTTGGGAACTAGACGGTGCTATATAACCCTCAAACGAAAGCAAAGCAATTGAAGATCTGGCAAACTATCCAACGTGTTTTTGCAGTGTTGAGCAATGTAGCCAATCACAGACATATCTGTTGTTTCCGAACAATTAGAAACACTTGTCAGAATTCACTCACTGCTGAAAGCGCCTGATCGGTTTTTATTAAGTGCCGTTTTGTGCGCTCGTGAATCATCTTATGAGTGTAGACGCGATGTAAATAAAATATTAATTGTGTTTAGAGAGCTTTATTAATTATAACGGAATTTTGTGAGATCTCTATGAACTTTTAGTGATAATAAGGGGAGCGTGCTTTGCACTTTCCAGGCTATAATCCATTTAGAATTTGTATGAAACTTTCGTTTTTCGGCACATGCAAGCTTATATGTTTTGGGAGTGACATTTGCATATTTACGCTGGGTTTATTCTCGAAATAACGGTGAAGCAATAGACGGGATAAAAATATATTTTCCCCTTCTCCCAAAACAACTTACTGTTTCAGCTATAAAATAGTTTAGTTTTGTATGTAATGGCAAAATGTTTATATTTAGTTTCGTTTTTTATTTAGCTAATTTAGAAAAACGCTTGGAGCATTTTTTATTCGTTATATATATATATATATATATATATATATATATACCGAACAGCGCCCAGCGGAAGACTGATCATAGTCTGTTTGATCAGTTTGCCTTCTCAAATCATCACGACTTGCCTAAAATGAAATCTATAGATATAAAACAGTTCAAGTATAAAACAATGGTAGTTTAAACGTTACAGATAAATGTGTGCTATATACCCATAGTTTGTGCAGAAAGTGGAAGCTAAAGCTTGCAGGACATCGAGGCACCAGCGCGATCACTTGCATTTTTTTAATTGGAAGCAATTTAAAATTATCCGTCATTTTTGCTCACAAAGTACGAGTAATACATCGAAAAAAACGTTACAGCATTTTTATAAATTAAAGAAAACAAAAATTATGTGCTTTCTGCCGTCTGGTTCTTGAACAGGAGTGCTTGACAAAATGAAGCGAAATGCATGCCTCACAGACATAATAAATACATTTATAGAAAGCTTTAAATTATTACTTAACGAAATAAAACAAATCAAAAGCACAAACTCTTTCATGTAATCCGTAAATTGCGAGTCAGGATCTTTGCGACAATGACGCAGAATACACAAATTAATTAATAAATAATTCATTTATGTCCTTACTCTTTCCTCGACACATTCATTGTTATTTATTTTTGCCGGTGCTTGGGGCGAGTTTTAGCCTATTGTGTGGCTTGAACACAGATTCAGCTGCGCTAAAGCACACTAAACGGTGTCTGAGTCGGTCTCAAAAGTGAAAGCGAAAGTGAAGTTTCGTGTTGTTTCCACCAGCGCGGCATTTTTTTTCTTCACCATAATTGATGGATGTCTAAATTATGAAAATAAGGAGAAGCCTAAAACAGGCCCGATGCCTGCCGGGGTCTGAACTATGACGTGAAAATTGGCCCGAAGCCGTAGCCCTGGGGTGTAAAAAAAAGTCAGGGCCCATCGGCCCGGGCTGAAGTGCAGCGCTTTAATTGACTGCTTTGATGTGCTGCAAAACCCGTAGGGCACTGTTTTAATGCTTACATCTGATTTTTTTTTTCTTGCCCCCCTCGACTCAAGAGTCAAATGTCGCCCATGCCTACAGCTGTCTACAGGAAATCTACAGGGATCAGCACTTCAAAATTAATACTTTTTAAAGGAATCATGAACTGCAATCTATGAGTGAAATAAGCACAAAGTTACCGTTTCCATGACAATACAATGACAATAAAGGCATTCAATTAAATTCAAAAGCTTTATTGAGATATTTTAAAGCAGAAAGCCTAACGAGCGAACATTTTCCATATGCAAATACAATTAACAGACAATAAAATCTAAAAAGCAAATCATTTTTATAGGTATCAAGGTTTTCGGTTTAAACAGTTTTACTATTCTTACGATACTGCACATCAGTCCGGTTGTTTAACTGTATTCTTTTACCTCCTCTTTTCCTTTAAGAAAAACAGGGCCCATTTAATACAAGGTTCCAGTATCAATCACTTTTTACAAGAGAAGCAAAGCAGCTACATGAAAGTATACCTTGCTTCTGTGTTCCTAAGTGGATGGATATTCATTTTTAAAACAACAGTGAATAAAAGGGTTCAAAATAAATATCAGCTCTCTAAAAGTGTTACAGCATCTTCTTCAACTTTTAAAAAGCTTTTACTTTCCTTCATGAAAGAGTAAGTAAACTACAATTGAAACATTTAAACATTATATGAAATTCATAAGAAAGCACAATTATATCATGAAGTACAATTTACGTTTCTTTGGGGAGGAACTCCATCTTTGAGTTGATCTGAATCTCTCAGTTTAATCTGCTGGTTTCGAGGATGAACTTTATTCACTGTGAAAACGTTAGATAATGTTTCTTTTTTATGTCACTTTTAATGACTGGTTGGGACAGATTTATCCAGATGATATTTCCTTGTTTGATGCATTATTGTGTCACATTTGTTGAGGACACAGCATCAGATCTTAAAGTGCTTGATCTGAAGATGATCTACTTACTGTGCTTGTGTTTTGTATGTCTGTATAGAGCAGATGGATCACTGAAACACTTCCCACATTCAGTGCAGTGATACGGTTTCTCTCCAGTGTGGATCCTCTCATGTCTTTTCAGAGTTCCTGGCTGATTGAATCTCTTGTCACAGTGTGAACACTTATAAGGTTTTTCTCCAGTGTGAATCCTCTCATGTGCTTTTAGATATCTTGAATGACTGAATCTCTTGTCGCAGTGTGAACACTTAAAAGGTTTTTCTCCAGTGTGGATCCTCTCATGCAGTTTTAAACAGTTTGCTGTAGTAAAAGTCTTCTCACACTCAAAGCACATGTACTCTCTCACACCAGTGTGTATTTTCTGATGTCCTTTCAAATGATCTAGACGGGAGAAACTCTTTTCACACAAATGACATGGATATGGTTTCTCTTTTGTATGAACTCTCATGTGCTGCTCCAGGTGTGAAGCTCTCAAAAACACTTTGTCGCATTGATCACATGCATACAGTTTCTTTCTAGTGTGAACATTTATGTGTGCTTTAAGATTTGATAAATGTTTGAAACTATTCCCACATTGATCACAAGTAAACGGTTTCTCTCCAGTATGAACTCTCATGTGTACTTCAAGTAGTCCTTTTAGTGCAAAACTCTTCCCGCACTGATCACATGTGTACAGTTTTTCTCCAGTGTGGATCCTCTCATGTGTTTTCAGATATGATGACTGACTGAATCTCTTGTCACAGTGTGAACACTGATAAGGTTTCTCTCCAGTGTGGATCTTCATGTGACGCATAAGACTTGGTTTGCTTGAGACACTCTTTCCACACTGAGTGCAGGTGAAAGATTTCTTGGCTCTTCTTTTCTTTAAATCTTTCTGTTTGATTTGAGAGCAACTCAAAGGTTTTTCTCCAGGTTTGGCTTGACTTTGCTCCTCAGCTTCACTCAGTTCTTCATTCTCATTGATTTCTTCAGTCAACTCTAAATAAAAGAAAAAATGGTTCTTTCTCAGTAACTTATAAAAAGCAGACAAATGTGGACATAAGAATTAACCCTCATATAACAATATAAAGATAACTGTTATACAATATTTTGATCATTTTGCTGCCTTTTTAGAAATTGGATGTCCCTGAAAAATTTCGATAAATGAGGTACATTGATCTTCAAATTATTATTTTTAAAACACTAGAGGTATTAAAATCCTAAATAATTCTAAAGGAAGAACTAATAAATATGCTTTACTTGCTACAAAATGATTTAATAATGTTACAGGACTCCAGACCAACATTTGTTCGCAGTGGTAACAGAAAAGCACCAGAAGTTTTGGTAATCATAAAACTACTATAGTTGTTACTAATAAAATTAAACATTTATTTCTTGGTAATACACATCTGACAGTGAAGCATGCAAAATGTACAACATTAACATGCAAATTCTCATTTTTATATATAAAAAAAATGTATCTTACTCTTATTAAATGTACCATCTGTGGCAGATTTAAGCACAGCATCTGAATGAATGAATGAATGAATGAATGAATAAATGAATGAATGAATGAATGATTGGGTTTGACCCCTCATTTGTTATCAATATCAATAGTGAATTTATCATTTCAAAATATTAAGCAACAATGAAGGACTACTAAGCCAATAACTGCTTCTCTGCTGCCATCTACTGGTTATGATGGCAATTTGATGTATTTATTTAATTTTAAATAATTGTTTACCACAAAATGTATTTGGTTATCCCATTAAGAATAGCACTTTAAAGTGATGTAAATAGTTGAGTCCTGTCATATTATTTGATGCTTTATTTATTGCAGAGCTCTAAAGATTGTTCCTATTACAGCAAATTTAAATCAGCTTGAAGCTTTTTAACCATCAGCACTATTAATCACACTTATACTACTACCTCAACAGCATCATCTCACTTTATTTGTATTTGCTTTAAGAAAGACATTATTTGAGTCAGAGATATTTTATTGCTTGATGCATTATTGTGTCACATTTGTTGAGGACGCAGCATCAGATGTGAAAGTGCTGGATCTGAAGATGATCTACTTACTGTGATTGTGTTTTGTATGACTGTGTAGAGCAGATGAAGTATTGAAACACCTCCCACATTCAGTGCAGTGATACGGTTTCTCTCCAGTGTGGATCCTCTCATGTCTTTTCAGATTTCCTGGCTGATTGAATCTCTTGTCACAATGTGAACATTTATAAGGTTTCTCTCCAGTGTGAATGTTCAAGTGACGCTCAAGACATGATTTGCTTGTGAAACTCTTTCCACACTGAGTGCAGGTGAAAGATTTCTTGGCTCTTATTTTCTTTAAATCTTTCTGTTTGATTTGAGAGCAACTCAAAGGTTTTTCTCCAGGTTTGGCTTGACTTTGCTCCTCAGCTTCACTCAGTTCTTCATTCTCATCGATTTCTTCAATCAACTCTAAATAAAAGTAAAAATTGTTCATTTTCAGTAACTTATAAAAAGCAGACAAATGTGAACATAAAGATTAACCTTGATATAACAATACAAAGATAACTGTTATACAATGTTTTGATCATTTTGATACATTTTTAGAAATTAAATATCCCTGAAAATTTTCCATAAATGAGGTACATTGATCTTCAAATTATTATTTTTAAAACACTAAAGGTAAAAATCCTAAATAATTCTATAGGAAGAACTAATAAATATGCTTTACTTAATACACAATTATTTATCAATGTTACTGAAAAGTACTCAGTTCATAGAAAGTGTCCCTTACAGGGCTCCAGACCAACATTAGTTCAAAGTGATACCAGAAAATCACCAGAAGCAGTTTTGGTAATCATAAAGTAACAATTGTTTTGCATTAAAAAGTGCTGTTACTTATAATATTAAACATTTATTTCTTGGTAAAACACATTTGACAGTAAAGACAACATTTGATGTATTATAATAGTGAATTTATCATTTCAAAATAAAAAGCAAAAATGAAAGACTTCTAAGCCAATAACTGCTTCTCTGCTGCCATCTACTGGTTATGATGGTCATTTGATGTATTTGTTTAATTTTAAATAATAGTTTGTTTAACACAAAATGTATTTGGTTATCCCATTAAAAATAACATTTCAAAGTGCTGTAAACAGATGTTTAAATAGTTGAGTTCTATCATAATATGATGCTTTATTTATTGCTAAATATTTTTCCTATTACAGCAAATTTAAATCACCTTGACGCTTTATAAACCAACCTGTTTGTTCTTCAGTATCTTCAGTGTGTTTGATTCTGCAGGGTTCTGGGTCTCTCATCTTCTCTCTGTCCTCTTAAACTCAGTCTTGGCAGATTTCAGCTCTTCCTGATGAGTTGATGCTCGTCTGCTCTTGTGAACTGATGGGAATATTCTAGCATTTATTGTTGAATTACTGTGGGCGGAGCTTCACTGATGATGCGATTGTTGGGGGAGGAGCTTCACTGAAGGTGAACGCAGTATGGGAGGAGCTAATCTGACTAAATAAAAGACATATCACTTACTGCAATCATATTATTTATGTATTTATTTTCAAATATAAGTAATGGTAAGAAAAATAGTTAAAAACAATCACAGAAATACATCTACAAATTTGTAACAAACAAATAACCTCAGTTTGTTGACACCAGATCTCCTGTAAATTGCCCATTAAAACTCATTTCATTGAAGACATCAGCATAATAAATGAGGTGAAAACAGGAACCATGTGCATGAAATGAGTCTCTTCAGCTGCTCTGTTAATATTAATGAGCTGAGGCTATCAACACTCATTCAACAAGCCATTCAGGATCATCAGCAGATCATCTCACTTTATTCTGAGTGTTTGCTTTTAGAAACACATTATTTTAGTGAGAATGTGTTAGACTGAAAGATACAGTGGTGGGTTGTAAACCATAAATATTATAGCTATCTGTAGCATTATTATGATGGTATTAAGAGGTGGATTCATTCACATAGGACGCCACTGAAGGCCTAGGTGTCAAACGCACATGTAACACTCCAATAGAGGTGAAAGAAAAAGTGCAAGAGGTTCCTAACTGGACAAAATCATGTATTTGGACATCAGCTGAGGAGACTAAAGCACACAACCTTAATAAATACAAAGATGACACTTGTATTCTTATACAATTATTCAAATATTAAAACCTCAAGAGGGCAAAGCAGCAGGTTAAGATGGTTATCAAATATAAACTTCAGTTGATGTGTTTGACAAATCACAATTTACCTAAGGCAGTGTCATTAACGGGCAGAAAGGGTTTCAACACCAAGATCCCGAAGTGCATCAAATCTCACATCAATAAACACCAAACAAAGTCACTGAATATATTTCAAGACCACTCTGGCTAACTACTTAGCCGTCGTCGACAGTGGCGGCTGGTGCTAAAAAAATTTAGGGGGGCGCACACAAAATGAATCACATTGTTAATACAGGCTTCATTATCAGTAAAGTAATCATTAAACATTTGTAATCATCCCAAAAAATATTAGCCATTTATATCAATGTGATTCAGAGTTGAAGGCCATAATACTAATGTTATCCACACGAGGGAGCCACAAGATAAATCTCAGTTTAAAGACAGTGAAAATAAATAGATTTGTAGTAAAACATTGCATATAAATTACTTTTCATAAAGTTACATATAGTCCAATATAATAAGTAACTTATGCAAAAACATTAAATACTAAATACTTGTAGACGATTAATAGTTTTGCACTAATTATAATGGTATTTACAATATATTTGTCAAGTTGGTAGACATAACTGAATGTGTGTCCAATTAAAGAAGGTACACACACACACACACACACACACACACACACACACACACACACACACACACACACACACACACATACATATATATATATATATATATATATATATATATATATATATATATATATATATATATATATGCTTATAATAATACTAACATAAACACTCACAATTTACTTGAAAAAAGACATCTATTGTGTAACTGCATCATCTACTTAAACCATTCTGCTTGTACCCCTACGATCGAGTTAAACTGCATTGTTTCAGTTACTTTCTGAAACAATTGCCCACAAGGCTTTGGTGACAGGACTTTGAAAAAACAAACAGGGAAAACGATAAAAGGCATGACTTACATTGCATCTAGCGAGCAAACTTTATCCAAGCTCCATGATTCGTACGTTTGTTTTATTTTATTCTTCATTTGAGAGGCTTGTGATAGTATTAAATTCAAAAGCTTTACTGAGATATTTTAAAGCAGAAAGCCTAACGAGCGAACATTTTCCATATGCAAATACAATTAACAGACAATAAAATCTAAAAAGCAAATCATTTTTATAGGTATCAAGGTTTTTGGTTTAAACAGTTTTACTATTCTTACGATACTGCACATCAGTCCGGTTGTTTAACTGTATTCTTTTACCTCCTCTTTTCCTTTAAGAAAAACAGGGCCCTTTAATACAAGGTTCCAGTATCAATCACTTTTTACAAGAGAAGCAAAGCAGCTACATGAAAGTACACCTTGCTTCTGTGTTCCTAAGTGGATGGATATTCATTTTTAAAACAACAGTGAATAAAAGGGTTCAAAATAAATATCAGCTCTCTTAAAGTGCTACAGCATCTTCTTCAGCTTCCAAAACAAGAACAGTTTGTAAAAAGCTTTTACTTTCCTTCATGAAAGAGTAAGTAAACTACAATTGAAACATTTAAACATTATATGAAATTCATAAGAAAGCACAATTATATCATGAAGTACAATTACGTTTCTTTGGGGAGGAACTCCATCTTTGAGTTGATCTGAATCTCTCAGTTTAATCTGCTGGTTTCGAGGATGAACTTTATTCACTGTGAAAACTTTAGATAATGTTTCTTTTTTTATGTCACTTTTAATGACTGGTTGGGACAGATTTATCCAGATGATATTTCCTTGTTTGATGCATTATTGTGTCACATTTGGTGAGGACGCAGCATCAGATCTGAAAATGCTGGATCTGAAGATGATCTACTTACTGTGATTGTGTTTTGTATGATATTGCACAGAAGATGAATGTTTGAAACGTTTTCCACATTCAGTGCAGTGATACGGTTTCTCTCCAGTGTGGATCCTCTCATGTCTTTTCAGGTCTCCTGACAGATTGAATCTCTTGTCACAGTGTGAACACTTGTAAGGTTTTTCTCCAGTGTGGATCCTCTCATGTATTTTTAAATTGCTTGCTGTAGTAAAAGTCTTTTCACACTCAAAGCACATGTACTCTCTCACACCAGTGTGCATTTTCTGATGTCCTTTCAAATGATCTAGACGGGAGAAACTCTTTCCACACAAATGACATGGATATGGTTTCTCTTTTGTATGAACTCTCATGTGATCCTTCAGGTGTGAAGCTCTCAAAAACACTTTGTCACATTGATCACATGCATATAGTTTCTCTCTAGAGTGAACATTTATGTGTGTTTTAAGATGTGATAATTGTGCAAAACTCTTCCCACATTGATTACAAGAAAATGTTTTCTCTCCAGTGTGAACTCTCATGTGTGCTGCAAGTAGTCCTTTTAGTGCAAAACTCTTCCCGCACTGATCACATGTGTACAGTTTTTCTCCAGTGTGGGTCCTCTCATGTGTTTTCAGATTTGATGACAGACTGAATCTCTTGTCACAGTGTGAACACTGATAAGGTTTCTCTCCAGTGTGGATCTTCATGTGACGCATAAGACATGATTTGCTTGTGAAACTCTTTCCACATTGAGTGCAGGTGAAAGATTTCTTGGCTCTTCTTTCCTTTAAATTTTTCTGTTTGATTTGAGAGCAACTCAACGATTTTTCTCCAGGTTTGGCTTGACTTTGCTCCTCAGCTTCACTCAGTTCTTCATTCTCATTGATTTCTTCAGTCAACTCTAAATAAAAAGTAAAAATGGTTCATTTTCAGTACCTTATAAAAAGCAGACAAATGTGGACATAAAAATTAACCCTGATGTAACATCATAAATATAACGTTATACAATATTTTGATCATTTTGGTGCATTTTTAGAAATTAAATATCCCTGAAATATTTCCATAAATGAGGTACATTGATCTTCAAATTATTATTTTTAAAACACTAGAGGTAAAAAACTAAATAATTCTAAAGGAAGAACTAATAAATATGCTTTACTTGCTACAAGATTATTTATCAATGTTACAGGACTCCAGACCAACATTTGTTCGCAGTGATAACAGAAAAGCACCAGAAGTTTTGGTAATCATAACATTACTATTGTTTTGCATTAAAAAAGTGTTATTACTAATAATATTAAACATTTATTTCTTGGTAATACACATTTGACTCTTATTAAATGTACCATGTGTGGCAGATTTAAGCACAGGGCCCCTGCATCTGAATGAATGAAATGCATGATCGGGTTTTGCTCCTCATTTGTTATCAATATCAATAGTGAATTTACCATTTCAAGATATAAAACAAAATTTAAGGACTACTAAGCCAATAAATGCTTCTCTGCTGCCATCTACTGGTTATTGTGGTAATTTGATGTATTTATTTAATTTTACCACAAAATGTATTTGGTTATCCCATTAAAAATAACATTTCAAAGTGCTGTAAACAGATGTTTAAATAGTTGAGTCCTGTCATATTATTTGATGCTTTATTTATTGCTAAAGATTTTTCCTATTACAGCAAATTTAAATCACCTTGAAGCTTTATAAACCAACCTGTTTGTTCTTCAGTATCTTCAGGGTGTTTGATTCTGCAGGGTTCTGGGTCTCTCATCTTCTCTCTGTCCTCTTAAACTCAGTCTTGGTAGATTTCAGCTCTTCCTGATGATTTGATGCTCGTCTGCTCTTGTAAACTGATGGGAATATTCTAGCATTTATTGGTGAATTACTGTGGGCGGAGCTTCACTGATGATGCGATTGTTGGGGGAGGAGCTTCATTGAAGGTAAATGCAGTATGGGAGGAGCTAATCTGACTAAATAAAAGACATATCACTTACTGCAATCATATTATTTATGTATTTATTTTCAAATATAAGTAATGGTAAGAAAAATAGTTAAAAACAATCACAGAAATACATCTACAAATTTGTAACAAACAAATAACCTCAGTTTGTTGATGCCAGATCTCCTGTAAATTGCCCATTAAAACTAATTTCACTGAAGACATCAGCATAATAAATGAGGTGAAAACAGGAGCCATGTGCATGAAATGGGTCTTTTCAGCTGCTCTGTTAATATTAATGAGCTGAGGCTATCAACACTCATTCAACAAGACATTCAGGATCATCAGCAGATCATCTCACGTTATTCTGAGTGTTTGCTTTTAGAAACACATTATTTTAGTGAGAATGTGTTAGACTGAAAGATACAGTGGTGAGTTGTAAACCATAAATATTATAGCTATCTGTAGCATTATTATGATGGTATTAAGAGGTGGATTTATTCACATAGGACGCCACTGAAGGCCTAGGTGTCAAACGCACATGTAACACTCCAATAGAGGTGAAAGAAAAAGTGCAAGAGGTTCCTAACTGGACAAAATCATTTATTTGGACATCAGCTGAGGAGACTAAAGCACGCAACCTTAATAAATACAAAGATGACACTTGTATTCTTATACAATTATTCAAATATTAAAACCTCAAGAGGGCAAAGCAGCAGGTTAAGATGGTTATCAAATATAAACTTCAGTTGATGTGTTTGACAAATCACAATTTACCTAAGGCAATGCCATTAACGAGCAGAAAGGGTTTCAACACCTTAAAATTAGTTCATGTGCCCACCAAGTATACACAATTTTATTACACAGCACTAAAGATACAAAGATCCCGAAGTGCATCAAATCTCACATCAATAAACACCAAACAAAGTCACTGAATATATGTCAAGACCACTCTGGCTAACTACTTAGCCGTCGTCGATATAAAACATAACACTGCACGTGAATGATAAGACTCAGTAACATTAAACCAGGACACCACGAGAAATAAGGCACTTAATATGTACACAAGTCAATAACCATAGAGGCAGATAATAGACTGCTGGTCTTCTTATCCACTACAGGAGATGGGGAAGCGTTCAAAACAATCGGCGGCCGCCAAACTTTCGTCAGGAAAACCCAAAACTACAATCTATCCCAATCAAATCGTGTGCTTCTCAAGGAAACATCCGGCCCACCTCCCGGCAATAAATTCAACGGCCCTCATACAAAATCCCCCCCAACAATAGACCTCATACCTTAATCGATTCCACTAGAAATACAGCACAATGTGTTCGTCGTTTTCCACTGAAGAGACTCAAGGAATGCGCTATTACTGTCGCCCCTCCCCTTGCCTAAAACTAAGAGCTTACACACGGTCCTCCAATGAACAGACAGTACTGTTATTTCTCACAATGTGACATGAATAAAACATCTGTAAGATAAAAAAAAACACTGCAAATAAACATCCTACAATACAACAGCTTAACATGTCCATGTGAATCTTTAATGTCGTTATAAAAAAATAGAACTATATTATTACAATAAAGTAATTAGTTCATTGCCAGTTTTTCATGTTTAGAAGCTGACAATGATCATAAAAATGCCAGAAATATTTAACGTTTTCTTGCGTCAGACTTCATTGTTATTTCTCTATATTCACATTTTAGAGTGGATTTGAAATTCCACATCTTCATTACTCATTACAGAGACAAAAAAGTTTTTAGAAGTTCAATCAGTTTGGCCCGAGATTTGGTGCTATGCCTCTGTTCACGCAGATCCATGAAAATGACTAAAAAATATGCTGACAGTCCAGTAGATGGGGATGACACTTTGTAAAGAAAACACTTGCCTTTAGACTGAACACTACATGTGCATGACGTTACTGTTTTCACAAACGGGGATCCCTTTCACAATGTTAAGAAATGTTAAAAAATGCTAATAAGCCAAATATATTGTTGTGTAAATGTGCCTTTTGAAGCACTGTGAAAACTATTTGTCTTATCTACATTATTTTACAGCTGCCTACAGGAAATCTACAGGGATCAGCATTTCAAATGTAATAAATTTTAAAGGAATCGTGAACTGTAGTTTATGAATAAAACAACAGCAAAGTTGACTTTTTCCATGCATTTCCTGGAAATGACTTAAATCAATTTCTGTATTTCCAAACTGCGTAGGAACCCTTACTGAGATATTTAAGATGTTTACACACACACACACTTAATTCATACATAGATCAAATTTTCCTCTTTCTAAATCTGTATCAGTAACTATAGTCACTATACCGCTTCATATCACATTTCAATTTACTTTGTGTGTGTTCTGTGTAGGATCTTGGTCGAAGAGCTCACCAAACAAACTGCAGAAATTACCAGAGAATCTAGAATGATTCTCTTTCCCAGCCATTAAATTGATACATGACCATCACCGCATGCCAGTTTGTCTGGACCTCAGGGGATCAAACTGTTAAAACTTAACGCAATTATCAGGAGAATAGAAAGTGCTTTGTGTTTAGAGAGCCGTCAGGCAAAACGGTTATCCTATGGCTCAATCTCGGCAAAACACAGATAAAGAGCAATCTACAGAGATCGCCCTCCTCTCTGAGACCCTCCAAAGAATAGATGTCCGGCTCACTCATGACCTGAAATTACCGTAAATTGAATTAAGATTAAACAATGAAACAGATTTACACTTTCCGAGTTTGCATGGCACATGATCTGTCCAGCGTGACTTTCGGACATCCTGTTCCCCATCCTCTGACATTTCAATGAACCCCTTCTCTCTACAGACAGCACACAGCAGAGATACTCTTTAAGAGACAATCAACGTATTATGCTGCTGTTGCTTTAATAGCAATACTATGTGTTCATGTTTTAAAATGCTTGATGTGTTTTATGTGATCGTTGGAGTGTAGCCTAATCTATGCATTATATGCCTTTAGAAAAGTAAGATTACACCAAATGTATTAGCATGCAGGCAATATAGCCTTGTTTGATGTGTAATGAATTGTCTTGATGTATGCTACACAGCAAAATGAACAAAAGTTTGGTATTTTGTACAATACATTTACATTTACATTTACATTTATTCATTTAGCCGACGCTTTTATCCAAAGCGACTTACAATTGGGAATACAACAAGTGATTCATCCTAAGGAGGCAGATCAACATAGGAAGTGTTCAAAAATACCATATATCAGGCGTTGTTAGAAGAGTGCAGGCTAGAAGGAGAAGATCAAGAAAGAGAGGAAAAACAGGCTAGAAGGGAGGATATTTTTTTTTTTTTTTTTTTTTTTTTTTTTTTTTATTGAGTCAGATAGTGTCGAAAAAGATGGGTTTTCAGCAGTCGTTTGAAAGCTGTTAAGGAGTCTGCATTCCGGATAGGGGTGGGAAGATCATTCCACCAGGCAGGAACGTTGAACGAGAATGTTCTGGACAGTGATTTCATGCCTCTCTGTGGTGGTACAATGAGGCGTCTTTCACTAGAGGATCTCAGTCTTCTGGAAGGAGTGTAGATGTGTAGTAGTGAATGGAGGTAGGCAGGTGATGATCCGGTGGCTGTCCTATAGGCCAGCATCAGTGTCTTGAATTTGATGCGTGCTGTAACCGGTAGCCAGTGCAGGGATATGAAGAGAGGTGTAACATGGGCCTTTTTGGGCTCGTTGAAGACCAGTCGTGCTGCTGCATTCTGAATCATTTGTAGAGGCTTGATTGTACATGCTGGAAGACCAGCTAAAAGAGCATTGCAGTAGTCCAGCCTGGAAATGACCAGGGCCTGGACGAGGAGTTGTGTAGCATGCTCTGTTAGGAAGGGCCTGATCTTTCTGATGTTGTACAATGCAAACCTGCAAGATCGAGCGGTCTTAGCTATGTGGTCTTTAAAAGTCAGTTGGTTGTCAAAGATAACACCCAGATTTCTGGCTGAAGTTGATGGGGTAATTGTTGATGAACCTAACTGGATGGAGAAGTCATGCTGTAGAGATGGAGTGGCAGGAAAGATAAGGAGTTCCGTCTTTGCTAGATTGAGGTGTAGATGGTGTTCCTTCATCCATGCAGAGATATCCGCTAGGCAACCTGAGATCCGTGCAGCTACCGATGGATCGTCTGGTTTGAAAGAAAGATAGAGCTGTGTGTCATCAGCATAGCAATGGTAGGAGAAGCCATGTGCCTGTATGATGGGGCCCAGAGATGTAGTGTATATGGAGAAGAGGAGAGGTCCAAGAACTGAACCCTGAGGAACCCCAGTGACCAGTTGATGAGTTTTGGATACCTCGCCTCCCCAGGCCACTCTGAAAGACCTACCAGAGAGGTAGGATTTGAACCAGCGAAGTGAAGTCCCTGTAATACCCAGCATTGAGAGGGTGGACAGGAGGATCTGGTGATTCACAGTGTCAAAAGCTGCAGATAGGTCCAGCAAGATGAGTACCGATGATTTGGACTCAGCTTTTGCCGTCCGCAAGGCTTCAGTGACAGACAGTAGCGCAGTCTCAGTTGAATGGCCGCTTCTGAACCCTGATTGGTTAGAGTCCAGTAGATTGTTCTGTGAGAGGAATAAGGATAGCTGGTTGAAAACAGCCCGTTCCAGTGTTTTTGCTATGAATGGAAGGAGGGAGACAGGTCTGTAGTTGTCTATGAGTGAGGAGTTAAGTGTAGGTTTTTTGAGCAGTGGGGTTACCCGGGCCTGCTTAAATGTAGTGGGAAAAGTGCCTGTGAGAAGAGATGTGTTGATGATGTGTGTGAGCGCCGGTAGGATTGTAGGGGAGATTGCTTGGAGAAGGTGTGAGGGGATAGGATCTAAAGGACATGTCGTCGGATGGCTGGAGAGGAAAAGTTTGGTTACTTCTGCCTCCGAGCAAGGACAGAAGGAGAAGTGGGGGGTTCCAGCCGTGATTGTGGTCAATTTTAGTTCCTGTATGTGTGGAGCTGAGAACTTATTATTGATCGATGTAGTTTTGTCTGTAAAAAATGTGGCGAAATCATCAGCTGTTATAGAAGTTGTGGGAGGTGGTGGAGGGGGACAAAGCAGTGTATTAAATGTTTTGAAAAGGTTGCGTGCGTCCGGGGAATTGTTGATCCTGTTGTGGAAGTATGAAGATTTGGCTGTATGTACTTGGGTAGCGAAAGATGAGAGCATAGACCGATACATACTGAGGTCGGATGGATCCTTAGATTTGTGCCATTTTCTCTCAGCTGCCCTAAGTTTGGAACGATGCTCACGAAGAACATCGGATAACCAAGGGGTTGTCGGAGCAGATCGTGCTGGCCTGGAGGAGAGAGGGCATATAGCATCTAGACAGGAGGTAATAGTGGAGCATAAGGTGTCAGTTGCTGCATTAGTGTCCAGGGATGAGAAGTGAGTAGGAGAGGGAAGGGAGGAGGATACTAAAGAAGAAAGATGGGAGTGTGAGAGAGAGCGTAGGTTTCTTCTAAAAGTAACAGGTAGAGGGGTTGGGAGTGCACAAGTAGCAAGATGTAGGTCAAATGTAATGAAGAAGTGGTCAGAGATGTGTAGGGGTTTGACCACAATATTGTCTGAAATACAATTTCGCATGTAAATGAGATCAAGTTGGTTGCCAGATTTATGAGTGCATGTAGTGATAACACGTTGTAGATCAAATGAAGCTAGAAGTGAATTGAAGTCAGCAGCATAGGGTTTGTCAAGGTGAATGTTGAGGTCCCCAAAGACTAGAAGTGGGCTGCCATCCTCTGGAAACGAGGACAGCAGCCCATCCAGCTCTTCTAAGAAGATGCCAAGTTGAGTAGGAGGGCGGTAGATTACCACAATGTGGAGTTCGATAGGAGATGTTACAGTGATTGTATGAGATTCAAATGAACTATAATTGCATAGAGGAGAATGGGTTGAGTATTTCCAGTTGTTAGAAATAAGAAGTCCCGTCCCCCCACCCCTTCCAGTCTGACGAGGGGTGTGAGAGAAGGAAAAGTTATTAGAAAGAGCAGCTGGGGTTGCAGAGTCTTCTGGACGAATCCAGGTCTCAGTCAAGCCTAGAATGCTCAAACCAGATTGCACAGAAAATGCTGAAATGAAGTCAGATTTGTTGACAGCTGATTGACAGTTCCAGAGTCCAACCGTGAAAGAGAAAGGTTCAGTGGAAGAAGTGTCGATAGGACGCAGGTTAGAAATATTGCGTCGACGTGTGCGTGTGATATTAGTGCGGTGTGAAGAGACCACCGGAATGAGTTGGAAACACATGATAGAGGAGGACAGAAAGAAGAGTGAAATAAAGGAGAGGAGTACTTAAGTGCGTTGTCGGTGTCGTTGCTCGGCTAAGTCGCGCAGGAAAAGTCGCAGTCTTTACTCTCGTCGGTCTTCACGCGAGGAGGCTGAACGCTTCCGCTGACGCTTCAGCGTCAGCTGTTCTGACGCAGTTAAATAGACAACCAAACAGTGCTTCAATGATAAAAGCTAGGGACGCCTCCTAGGCTCAGTGAGCCGCAAATGTCTCGCCCGCACGCAAAATGGCTCAATCGAAACTCAAAAAGCAACAGCTTCGCACTTGTAATAGCTCCAGAAGGGAACGATATGACAAAAACAAAAGCTTCCCTTGGCCGTACGCTCAGTTATCAATTTTAATGATTGCAATAAAAACTAGAATTTAAAGCAAAAACAATCGCAGGACAAATAACAGAAGAACACTCCTTTTCTAACAGTGAATAGATGTAAATAAAACAAACGAATAATTAAATAGAACAACAGAGTACTTTAAGAAGCAGCTCAAAATTAATATTAACGAATAAGTGAATAGAAACTACAGAGTGCGTTTTAGAAGCAGCTCAAATTTAATATTAACCAATAAGTAAATAGAAACTACAGAGTGCGTTTTAGAAGCAGCTCAAATTTAATATTAACCAATAAGTAAATAGAAACTACAGAGTGCGTTTTAGAAGCAGCTCAAATTTAATATTAACCAATAAGTAAATAGAAACTACAGAGTGCGTTTTAGAAGCAGCTCAAATTTAATATTAACGAATAAGTGAATAGAAACTACAGAGTGCTTAAGAGAACAGCGGCTTAAAATTAATACTTAGGAATAAGTAATTAAACAGAAACGACAAAGTGCTTTTAGCAGCAACTCTAAGTAACGACCGCCTAGTGAAATAGTATTAAAGTAGACACTTACGCGCCGTCGTTCTTTCTCGTCTGAGGACTGAACTCACTTTCCCGCAGTATGGAAAGTAAGCAAACTATTTAAGCAGTATTCTCGCTAGCCTCGCCTCCTAGGCTCAGTGAGCCGCGAATGTCTCGCCCGCACGCAAAATGGCTCAATCGAAACTCAAAAAATGCATGCCTTACAACGGTTTATTGAAGTTAATAACGAAACTTGCAAAGATTTTATTATCTTAAATATGCCATAGAATGGAAAACTGTATTTACCTTGGCAAAGTAAAAGCATTATAAGTGGACGAATAGACATCTAAAAACAACATTGAATATATATATTTTTTTAATTCCCAGCTCTCTTAAAGTGTTACTGCATCTTCAGCTTCCAGAACAAGAACAGTTTGTAAAAAGCTTTTACTTTCCTTCATGAAAGAGTAAGCAAACTACAATTGATCAATAAGAATTAAAACATTCATACATTATATGACACTCATAAGAAAGCACAATTATATCATGAAGTACAATTACGTTTCTTTGGGGAGGAACTCCATCTTTGAGTTGATCTGAATCTCTCAGTTGAATCTGCTGGATTTTGATGAATTTTATTCACTGAGAAAACTTTAGATAATGTTTCTTTGATGTCACTTTTATTGACTGGTTAGGACAGATTTATCCAGATGATATTTTATCACTTGATGCATTATTGTGTCACATTTGTTGAGGACACAGCATCAGATCTGAAAGTGTTGGACCCAGGGGCGTAGATTTAGGGTGGACGGAGGGGATGTGTCCCCACCAATATCCTCCGACCATTGAAATGTCCCCACCAATAATTTAATTCACTTAAAAAATATATATATATATATGCTGTCAACATTAACCTAGACACGCAGAAAGGGATAAATCACATTCTCTCCTTGAGTCCTCCCGCCCCCAAAACACATGACCATTTTTATTGGCTGTGCCTTTCCTTGCTATCATGTGAGAGGCTATGGTTCACAGACAGGCAGCGCCAAATGCAAGAAGGTGTGTTGGGTGACATACATGTTAAGATGGTGGCAAAAAAAAAAACAAAAAAAAAAAAACGAAAAACTAGCTCCTCCGTTAGCGTGGTTAGCCGAACTAGTTGATTCTGATGGATCGCCAACTGGTTAGCTTGTGCTGAGAGTTCGGAAGAAAGTTGCACGATAGCCGCTGGATCCTGTGTTGGCGAAGTCTTCTGTGATGATGAGGCAGAGGCAAGTGGATTCATTTGCAGCACGTTTATTATAGAGGTAGAAGATACAAACAAACGTCAAGCGATAATCGTAATCCAGGTCAGGCAGTGAGGTCGGGGCAGACAGCGAGAATCAAAGTCCATGTAACATGCAGAAAGGTCGGGGCTGGCAGCTAGAAACAAACACGAGCAAACAGTCCAAAACAGAAATTGGAGAAACACTACAAGAAAAACGCTCAGAAAAGATCACCGTAGCAAATTAAGACTTCGCACTGAGCAAACAGGAAGAACGCCATATAAAGAAAGTGAGTAATGAGCTACAGGTGAGGGCTCAATCCTAGGCATGGGCCACATGGGAAATGTAGTCCGAAATGACAGATTAGTACTCGGGTGAAGGCTCCCTCTGATGGTGCGGAAGAGACGCTGCGGGAGGCTCATTCATAACAAAAATAGTGCTAGAAATGTTATAATTAAGGAAATTAAACAGACCTAGGCATTTGAAAAGACATAGTGAATTGTGTCCAATAATTCCAAAAAGAAAGAGAAGCATTGGACATAATCAAAATATTCGAGACATTTATTAGGAATACCATTTTCTTAACAATTAAGATGCTGCATGTGTTTATCCAGTCTAATCGAAGTGTGCGTCTCTCCCCGACTTTCCCAACATAAATCCCACCCCTCTCAGAAAATACATAAAGCTGACATTATATGCGTTTAAAAGTAGCCTATTAAAATGGTACAATGGCATTGCTCAGTTCAACATGTTGGGAAATCTGGCATTTTGTCCCGCGTCAGCATTTATTCAACAGTTAATAACGCTCAACATTCCAAAGGTAAATATTCATAGGTCCCCACTAATGTCCAGAGCAAATCTACGCCCTTGGTTGGACCTGAAGATGATCTACTTACTGTGCTTGTTTTTTGTATGACTGTGTAGAGAAGATAAATTATTGAAACGCTTCCCACATTCAATGCAGTGATACGGTTTCTCTCCAGTGTGGATCCTCTCATGTATTTTCAGATTTCCTGAACATCTGACTCTCTTATCACAGTGTGAACATTTGTAAGGTTTCTCTCCAGTGTGGATCCTCTCATGTATTTTCAGGTCTCCTGAACAACTGAATCTCTTGTCACAGTGTGAACACTTATACGGTTTCTCTCCAGTGTGAATCCTCTCATGTATTTTAATATATTCTGAATAACTGAATCTCTTGTCACAGTGTGAACACTTATAAGGTTTTTCTCCAGTGTGGATCCTCTCGTGCCGTTTTAAACAGTTCGCTGTAGTAAAAGTCTTCTCACACTCAAAGCACATGTACTCTCTCACACCTGTGTGTCTTTTCTGATGTCCTTTCAAATGTTGTAGACGGGAGAAACTCTTTCCACACAAATGACATGGATATGGCTTCTCTTTTGTATGAACTGTCAGGTGTATCTTCAGGTTTTGAGCTGTCAAAAACACTTTGTCACATTGATCACATGCATACAGTTTCTCTCTAGTGTGAACATTTATGTGTGCATTAAGAGTTGAGGATCGTGCAAAACTCTTCCCACATTGATTACAAGTAAATGGTTTTTCTCCAGTATGAACTCTCATGTGTCCTGCAAGTAGTCCTTTAAGTCTGAAACTCTTCCCGCACTGATCACATGTGAACGGTTTCTCTCCAGTGTGGATCCTCTCATGTGTTTTCAGATTTGATGACAGACTGAATCTCTTGTCACATTGTGAACACTGATAAGGTTTCTCTCCAGTGTGAACGTTCATGTGACGCATAAGACATGGTTTACTTGAGAAACTCGTTCCACACTGAGTGCAGGGGAAATATTTCTTGGCTCTTCTTTTCTTTAAATCTTTCTGTTGGATTAGAGAGCAACTAAAAGTTTTTTCTCCAGGTTTGGCTTGACTTTTCTCCTCAGCGTCACTCAATTCTTCATTCTCATCGATTTCTTCAATCAGCACTAAATAAAAGTAAAAATGGTTCATTTTCAGTAAAGCAGACCAATGTGGGCATAAAGATTAACCCTGGTTTTACAATGTAAAGATAACTGTTATACAACATTTTGATCATTTTGATGCATTGATGCAAAAAAATTATATATATATATATATATATATATATATATATATATATATATATATATATATATATCCCTGAAAATGTTCCATAAATGAGGCACATAGATCTTCAAATTAATATTTTTAAAACACTATAGGCAAAAATCCTAAAAGGAAAAACTATTAAATGCTTTACTTAATTATCAATGTTACTGAAAAAGTACCCAGTTCATATGAAGTGTCCCATACAGGTCTCCAGACCAACATTTGTTCAAAGTGATACCAGAAAGGCACCAGAAAGATCACCCGGAACGGAAAAATTAGCAACGCTGACGCAAGAGCAAGCTTCAGTCGCTCTCTCTATTATCGTTCAAGGTTGTGCGTTCATGCAACAAATGTGAGTAATCATGCAAATATTGTTTTGCTAGCACTTTGTAGTTATAATTGTGACTGGCTGATGTTAAGTGAATGATTGTGCTATGACGGTCGCGATGTGATTGCGGATAGACGATAATCTCGTTAGACGCGTCTAATTAAAACTGACGCGCACTTTCGGTATTTCCTACTTCGTCATGCCACGTATCTGAGTTTACCTTATCATACAGTGTTGTTAATATCTGACAGTTGAGCATCTTGTGATGACCAGTTTAATCAGTTATTGACACTTAATGTGATCATCTGTAATGAATATCTACAGACATTGTAATCATATTGTATACCTTTATTTTCTGCAGACCACAACATACCACAATTGTTGGCCAGTTTAATACTGCCACCTGATTGTCAGAAATCCTAACATTCTGAAAATGGAAATCACTAACTGCCTGACAAATGAAAGAGAAGTATAAGAGGATTTACTTCTCCTTTGCCTGATTTTCTAGCCGGAATCAATGTCCATATTTGTCCGCCAGTAGAACTGAAATTTAACAAGGTTGATCGTGGTGCTACCCCGCAACAGTTACTAATAATATTAACCATTAATTTCTTGGTAATACACATTTGACAGTAAATAAGACAACATTTGCTTATTTGATATATTATAATAGTGAATTTATCATTTCAAAATAAAAGGCAAAAAATAAAGACTAATAAGCCAATAACTGCTTCTCTGCTGCCATCTACTGGCTATGGTGGTAATTTTATGTATTTATTTAATTTTAAATAATAGTTTGTTTACCGCAAAATGTATGTGGTTATCCCATGAAGAATAACATTTAAAAGTGCTGTAAACAGATGTTTAAATAGTTCCTGTCATAATTAATGCTTTATTTATTGCAGAGCTCTAAAGATTTTTCCTATTACAGCAAATTTAAATCTGCTTGAAAATTGATAACCGTAATTGGTGCCTTATTGTGTCGCATTTGTTGAGGACGCAGCATCAGATCTGAAAGTGCTGGATCTGAAGATGATCTACTTACTGTGCTTGTGTATTGTATGACTGTGTAGAGAAGATGAAGTATTGAAACGCCTCCCACATTCAGTGCAGTGATACGGTTTCTCTCCAGTGTGGATCCTCTCGTGTGTTTTCAGATTTCCTGAACAACTGAATCTCTTGTCACAGTGTGAACACTTATAAGGTTTATCTTTAGTGTGGATCCTCTCATGTCTTTTCAGATTTACTGACTGATTGAATCTCTTGTCGCAGTGTGAACATTTAAAAGGTTTATCTCCAGTGTGGATCCTCTCATGTTTTTTCAGATATCCTGGCTGATTGAATCTCTTGTCACAGTGGGAACACTTAAAAGGTTTATCTTTAGAGTGAATCATCTCATGGGTTTTCAGATTTCCTGAAAAACGGAATCTCTTGTTGCAGTGTGAACACTGATAAGGTTTCTCTCCAGTGTGGATCATCTCATGTGTTTTTAGATATCCTGAATAACTGAATCTCTTGTCGCAGTGTGAACACTTGTAAGGATTTTCTCCAGAGTGGATCCTCTCATGCAGTTTTAAATTGCAACTCAAAGGATATTCTCCAGGTTTGGCTTGACTTTGCTCTTCGACTTCACTCAATTCTGAATTCTCATTGATTTCTTCAATCAACTCTAAATAAAAGAAAAAATGGTTCATTTGCAATACCTGATAAAAAGCAGACAAATGTGGACATTTAAAATTAACCCTGATACAACAATGTAAAGACAGCTGTTATACAATATTTGGATCATTTTTATGCATTTTTAGAAATGATATGTCCTTGAAGAATTTCTACAAATGAGGTACGTTGATCTTCAAATTATTATTATTTAAACACTATAGGTTTAAAAATCCTAAATAATATGAAAAGAACTAATATTCTTTACTTACTCCAAAATATTTATCAATGTTAGTGAAAAAGTACTCATATTAATATTGATTAGTTCAAATTAAGTGTCTCTTACAGGACTCCAGACCAACATTAGTTCAAAGTGATACCAGAAAAGCACCAGAAGCAGTTTTGGTAATCATAAAGTAACAATTGTTTTGCATTAAAAAGTGCTATTACTAATACTATTAAACATTTACTTCTTAGTAATACACATTTGACAGTAAAGACAACATTTGATGTATTATAATAGTGAATTTATCATTTCAGAATAAAAAGCAAAAATGAAAGACTTCTAAGCCAATAACTGCTTCTCTGCTGCCATCTACTGGTTATGGTGGTAATTTGATGTATTTATTTAATTTAAATAATAGTTTGTTTACCACAAAATGTAATTGGTTATCCCATTAAAAATAACATTTCAAAGTGCTGTAAACAGATGTTTAAATAGTTGAGTCCTGTCATAATATGATGCTTTATTTATTGCAGAGCTCTAAAGATGTTTCCTATTAAAGCAAATTTAAATCTGCTTGAAGCTTTATATCCATCAGCACTATTAATAAAGAAAGAAACATAAACACCAACCTGTTTGTCCTTCAGTATCTTCAGAGTGTTTGATTCTGCAGGGTTCTGGGTCTCTCATCTTCTCTCTGTCCTCTTAAACTCAGACTTAGCAGATTTCAGCTCTTCCTGATGATTTGATGCTCGTCTGCTCTTGTAAACTGATGGGAATATTCCAGCATTTATTGGTGAATTACTGTGGGCGGAGCTTCACTGATGATCTAATTAGTGTGGGAGGAGCTTCATTGAAAGTGAACGAAGCATTCGAGGAGCTAATCTGACAAAATAAAATATATATCACCTACTGCGATCATATTATTTATGTATTTATTTTCAAATAAGTAATGGTAATGGTAAGAAAAATAGTTAAAAATAATGACACATACATCTACAAATTTGTAACAAACAAACCTCAGTTTGTTGATGCCAGATTTCCTGTAAATTGCCAATTAAAACTAATTTAATTGAAGACGTCAGCATAATAAATGAGGTGAAAACAGGAACCATGTGCATGAAATGAGTCCTTTCAGCTGCTCTGTTAATATTAATGGACTGAGGCTATCAACACTCATTCAACAAGCCATTCAGGATCATCAGCAGATTATCTCATTCAATGTGTTTGACAAATCACAAGTTACCAAGGCAATGTCATCAACGAGCAGAAAGGGTTTCAGCACCCTAAATTTAGTTCATGTGCCCGCCAAGTATACACCATTTCCTTACACAGCAAACACCAAAGGTACAAAGATCCAGAAATGCATCACATTAAACCAGGACTCCCCAGCGAATACGGCACTTAATATGTACACAAGACAATAACCATAGAGGCAGATAATAGACAATAGACCTCATACCTTTATCGATTCCGCTAGAAATACAGCACAAGTGTTCGTCGTTTTCCACTGAAGAGACTCAAGGAATGCGCTACTACTGTCGCCCCTCCCCTTGCCTAAAACTAAGAGCTTACACACGGTCCTCCAATGAAAGACAGCACTGTTATTTCTCACAATGTGACATGAATGAAACATCTGTAAGAGAAAAACACTGCAAATATATAGTTCGATTTTAATTGCAATAAAGTAATTAGTTCATTGCCAGTTTTTCATGTTTAGAAACTGACAATGATCATAAAAATGCCAGCAATATTAAACCTTTTCTTTTGTCAGACTTGATTATAATTTCTCTTTATTCAAATTTTAGAGTGGATTTGATATTCCCCCATCTTCAATACTCATTACAGAGACAATAAAGTGTTTAGAAGTTAGAGTTTGGTCCGAGATTTGGTGCAACGCCTCTGTTCACACAGATCCATGAAAATGACTAAATAATATGCTGGCAGTCCAGTAGATGGGGATGGCACTTTGTAAAGAAACACTTGCCTTTAGACTGAACATAATACACGTGCATGACGTTACTGTTTTCACAAACGGGGATCCTTTTCACAATATAAGAACCAAATATTTTTTTGTGTAAATGTACCTTTTTGAAGCACTGTGAAAACGTTTTGTCTAATCTACATTATTTCACAGCTGTCTACAGGGAATCTACAGGGATCAGCATTTCAAATGTAATACTTTTTAAAGGAATCATGAACTGTAGTTTATGAATAAAACAAGCGCAAAGTTGCCTTTTTCCATGCGTTTCCTGGAAATGAAAAATCAATTTCTGTATTTCCAAACTGCGTAGGAACCCAAACTGAGATATTTAAGATGTTTACACACACTCACTTCATTTACACATAGATCACATTTTCCTCTTTCGAATCTGTATCAGTAACTATAGTCACTATACCGCTTCATATCACATTTCAATTTACTTTGTGTATGTTCTGTGTAGGATCTTGGTCGAAGAGATCCCAAAACAAACTGCAGAAATCGCCAGAGAATCTAGAATGATTCTCTTTCTCAGCCATTAAATTGACCCATGACAATCACATGACCATCACCGGACGCCAGTTTGTCTGGACCTCAGGGGATCAAACTGTTACGACTTAACGCAATTATCAGAAGAATAGAAAGCGCTTTGTGTTTAGAGAGCCGTCAGGCAAAATGGTTAATCGTCAGCTATGGCTCAATCTCGGCAAAACACCGATAAATGGCAATCTACAGAGATCGCCCCCCTCTCTGAAACCCTCCAAAGAATAGATGTCTGGCTCACTCATGACCTAAATGTACCGTAAATTGAATTAATAAGAATACACAATGAAACAGATTTACACAGACACTTTCCGAGTCTGCAGGGCACAAGATCTGTCCAGCTGTGTCTCCTCTGACATTTCAATGAACCCCTCTCTCTACAGAGAGCACACAGCAGAGATAGGTCTACTCTTTAAGAGATAGTTAATAGTTATGCCCCCCACATTTGCATCGCCCAATCATCAGTAACGTCAGTACATAAGTAAAATAGGGCAAGCCACTGACGTATGAAGGTAAACCAGTAGCAAAACTCGTGCGCTTGTAAATGCAGACCTGAGAGAGCAGAGTCGGGGGCGGGGCTAGAGCGGGAACGAAGACTTTTTTTTGGTCGACTCAAAAATATGCTGACAGGCCAGAAGATGGGGATGTCACTTTGTAAAGAAACACTTGCCTTTAGACTGAACACTTAATACATGTGCATGACGTTACTGTTTTCACAAACGGGGATCCCTTTCACAATGCTGTTGTCTGTAAAAAATAAAAAATAATAAAAAAAATAATTAAATATTGTTAATTGAAATATTGTTGTGAAAAGGTATCTTTTTAAGCACTGTGAAAAGTCTTATCTACATTATTTCACAGCGGTCTACAGGGAATCTACAGGGATCAGCGCATCAAAATTAATACTTTTTAAAGGAATGAAACTGCGGTCTATGAGTGAAATAAGCACAAAGTTGCCTTTTCCATGACAACACAATGACAATAAAGGCATTCAATTCAATTCAAAAGCTTTATTGAGATATTTTAAAGACATTTTCCATATGCAAATACAATTAAAAGATAATAAAATATAAAAAGCAAATTTTTCTAGGTATCAAGGTTTACGGTTTTAACAGTATGACTAGTCTTACAATACTGCACATCAGTCCAGTTATTTAACTGTATTCTTTTTCCTCTTCTTTTCCTTTAAGAAAAACAGGGCCCTTTAATACAAGGTTCCAGTCTCATCAATTTTTACAAGAGAAGCAAAGCGAATCAATTACAAAGCTGCATGACAGTATATCTTGCTTCTGTGTTCCTAAGTGGACGAATAGTCATTTTAAAAACAACAGTGAATAAAAGGGTTCAAAATAAATCTCAGCTCTCTTAAGTGTTACAGAATCTTCTTCAGCTTCCTGATCAACAACAGTTTGTAAAGAGCTTTTACATTCCTTCACGAAAGAGTAAGCAACCTACAATTAATCATTATGCATTAAAACATTTGGAACATTATATGAAACTCATAAAAAAGAACGATTATATCATTTATATCATGAAGCAACATTAAGTTCCTTTGGGGAGTAATCCAGATGATGTTTCATTGTTTGATGCGTTATTGTGTCACATTTGGTAAAGATGTGGCATCAGATCTGGAAGTGCTGGAGATGAAGATGATCTACTTATTGTGATTGTGTTTTGTATGTCTTTGTAGAGTAGATGAACATTTGAAACGCTTCCCACATTCAGTGCAGTGATACAGTTTCTCTCCAGTGTGAATCCTCTCATGTATTTTTAGATATCCTGACTGATTGAATCTCTTGTCACAGTGTGAACACATAAAAGGTTTTTCTCCAGTGTGGATCCTCTCATGTATTTTCAGATTTCCTGAATGACTGAATCTCTTGTCGCAGTGTGAACATTTAAAAGGTTTTTCTCCAGTGTGAATCCTCTCATGCAGTTTTAAATTGCTCGCTGTAGTAAAAGTCTTTTCACACTCAAAGCACATGTACTCTCTCACACCAGTGTGCATTTTCTGATGTCCTTTCAAATGTTGTAGACGTGAGAAACTCTTTCCACATAAATGACATGGATATGGTTTCTCTTTTGTATGAACTCTCATGTGCTGCTCCAGGTGTGAAGCTCTCAAAAACACTTTGTCGCATTGATCACATGCAAACAGTTTCTCTCTAGTGTGAACATTTGTGTGTGCTTTAAGAGTTGATGATCGTGCAAAACTCTTCCCACATTGATTACAAGAAAATGGTTTTTCTCCAGTATGAACTCTCATGTGTGCTGCAAGTTGTCCTTTTAGTGCAAAACTCTTCCCGCACTGATCACATGTGAATGGACTCTCTCCAGTGTGAACACTCGTATGTGCTTCAAATACTCTTTTTAGTGCAAAACTCTTCCCACACTGATCACACTTGTACGGTTTCTCTCCGGTGTGGATCTTCATGTGATCCTCAAGGTGTGATGATCGTGTGAAACTCCTACCGCACTGATCACATGTGAAGGGTTTCTCTCCAGTGTGGATCTTCATGTGACGCATAAGACATCCTTTGCTGGAGACACTCTTTCCACACTGAGTGCAGGTGAAATATTTCTTGGCTCCTCTTTTCTTTAAATCTTTCTGTTTGATTTGAGAGCAACTCAACGATTTTTCTCCAGGTTTGGCTTGACTTTGCTCCTCAGCTTCACTCAGTTCTTCATTTTCATCGATTTCTTCAATCAACTCTAAATAAAAGTACAAATGGTTCATTTTCAGTAACTTATAACAAGCAGACAAATTTGGACAAAGATTAACCATGATTTAACAATGTGAAGATAACTGTTATACAATATTTTGATCATTTTGATGCATAAAAAAACCCAATTTAATATTAAATAAATAAATAAATAAATATATACATATATCCCTGAAAGTGTTTCATAAATGAAATACATTGATCTTCAAATTATTATATTTAAAATCCTAAATAATTCTATAGGAAGAACTAATAAATATGCTTTACTTACTACAAAATTATGTAACAATGTTACTGAAAAAGTACCCAGTTCATATCAAGTGTCCCTTACAGGACTCCAGACCAACATTTGTTCGCAGTGATATCAGAAAAGCACCAGAAGATTTGGTAATCATAAAATTACTATTGTTTTGCATTACAAAGTGCTGTTACTAATAATATTAAAATGTATTTCTTGGTAAACATTTGACAGTGAAGCATACAAAATGTACTTTTAATCAGAATCAGAATCAGAATCAGAATGAGCTTTATAGCCAGGTATGTTTACACATACTAGGAATTTGTTTTTGTGACAGAGCTCCACGGTGCTACAGAATGACAGTGACAAGCCGATACATATTATAAAAAGAACAATATACAAGTATACAAGACAGACAATGTGCAAAAATAGCAAGACATTTTAATGGAAGTAAGTATGTGCTTTAAATAAATAACGGAAAAATGAGTATGACAACAGTAATGACAACATTAACATGCAAATTCTCACTTAGAAAAAAAAAAAAAAAAAATTATATATATATATATATATATAATTTTTTTTTTTTTTACTCTTATTAAATGTACCATCTGTGGCAGATTTAAGCAGGCCCCTGCACCGAATGAATGAATGAAATGGATGATTGGGTTTTACCCCTCATTTGTGATCAATATCAATAGTGAATTTAAGATATAAAGCAAAAATGTAGCATTCCAAGCTGAACATATGCACTTTACTCTCCAGGAACTGATGTTTATAAAATATTTATTTCCAAAAAAACAAAAAACAAAAAAACACCGTAAGAGCTGCATAAACACAAACAAACAAACTCATTAGACATCTGGGGGGTGTTCCATAAACCAAGTTTACCAAATAAGTCAGGCTTATTTCAGATAGTCTGACTTATTGTCACTTGATTTGGCTCAAAATAAGTCAGACTAACTGAAAAAAGCCTGACTTATGGATAATATGACGCTTTATTTATTGCAGAGCTCTAAAGATTTTTCCTATTACAGCAAATTTAAATCTGCTTGAAGCTTTATATCCATGAGCACTATTAATAAAGAAAGACACATAAACACCAACCTGTTTGTCCTTCAGTATCTTCAGTGTGTTTGATTCTGCGGGCTTCTGGATCTCTCATCTTCTCTCTGTCCTCTTAAACTCAGTCTTGGCATATTTCAGCTCTTCCTGATGAGTTGATGCTCGTCTGCTCTTGTGAACTGATGGGAATATTCCAGCATTTGTTGGTGAATTACTGTGGGCGGAGCTTCACTGATGATGCGATTATTGTTGGAGGAGCTTAAGTGATTACGTGATCTTGTGGGAGGAGCTTGACTGAAGGTGAATTGCAGCAGAGGAGCTTATCTGACAAAAATAAAAGAAATATCACTTTCTGCTATCATATTATTTATTTATTATTTTCAAATATAAATGGTAAAATGGTACGAAAAATAGTTAGAAACAACCACAGAAATACATCTAAATTTGTAACAAACAAATAACCCTATGTTGACACTAGAGGGGCCGGATTCACGAAACATTCTTAAAAAGAAATTTCTTCTTAACTGCCATTTTCTTCTTATTTTTCAATAATAAGAAAAAAGTTAAGAATATTTTGTATTCCCCCAAAAATCGTTTTAAGAATATTCTTATCTTTTTACTTAAGATTATTCTTAAGACAAAAATTAAGAAAATTCTAATTCTTGAAAAGAATCTTCTTAAAATCCATCGTAAATAACTTACGTTAGGATAGGATAAGTTAGGATAGCCAGACTTGTCTTGAATCTCAAATAGTAATAATTATTTTATGAATTTATTGGGTTATTTAAAATTAACTGATATATTTAAGCATTGCAACAATACAAGCTTCATATAATACATATTAGGACTTTTAAAAGAGAAAAGCACGAGTTCGCTGAAGTGACAGTAAATGACTGATAATGTAAACAATGATCGGTCATGATTAGCCTATGAATGACCCTACTTTTTGCCGACATCAAATCTTATACAAACTCTACAAAATCGAGTCAGATAGAGAGATTTACTTAAACATTTTTTATTTTACTTGGGTTATAAATACGACATAATCTTTAGTCGGAGTTAGCGCATATGAGCAGGACGCTGCTGTAGCAGCGCACACACATAGCCTACCATAAGCAGGCCTGGCTCTAACCAATTTGGCGCCCTAGGCAAGATTTCAGGTGGCGCCCCGCGTTGCATCGCAGTAGCCTATATTCCACTGCTTGTGTACATACACTCATAAGAAACTTAGTAGCTTTGTCTTGGACATTCTTTTATTTAAATAAAGCAATTGCATATTCAAAATACTTAGAGTTAAAGAAACAAATACAAAAAAATAAAAAATAACTGAACATATGAAATACTATAGCCTCTAAATAGCTAACATAAACTATTCGATTTAAAAACTCCCAAAATGGAAAGTGTAAACAAGTGACATTAACTTATAAATTAATATGAATATGGCTCTGTGCAAAATAAGATATTAAAGAAAAACAAGAAACAAAAAAAAATAATAATAATTATAAGCCCTTCTGGCAGGTACTCTTCAGATTTTGGTAGCCCGAAAATTAATTTAACTAGCCCAAATATTTATTTATTTTTTATTTTTATTTTTTTAAATATAGAAAATTAGATCAGGAATCTAAAGTCAATCAAAAATGTTTTCAATACACAAATATCAAGGAATTTGAAGAGGTTTTTTTTTTTTTGTTGTTGTTGTTGTTGTTTATGCAGGAGCCCTCTATACTCTAAGATAGGCCGGTCAAAAATTTTGTTAGCCCGACTGGAAAACACAATAGCCCCAGGACTTCGGGCTAGCGATTTTGCGAGCCCTGGATTTAAATAATGGGGGAATGCTTTAGAGTTGTGCATATAATATGGGCCGTCCTGAATAAGAACTGATCGTTGTTTTTGTTTTTTTCTACTTATTAGACTCTAAAGTCTAATAATGTCCCATTTGTCCGAAAAGAACCGTCAAGTACGCCAATAAATAAAACTGATATTAAAGCAGAAATGCAAATAAATAAGTAAGAAAAAAATTCACGAGCATTTTGTAGTATTATCTCTCAGTCCTGGGCGTCTAAATGAAAAGCGCTCTGCAAGCGCGTTCTCTCTGTGTTGTTTCTGAAACTACCCTAATCACTGTAATATGCGCGCACACTTAAAATCAATCGCGGCTGGCTTGACAGTGTTTTTTCTGAACCGCGGCTGGCTTTCCCGCAGTGATTATTTGCATGAGACGCTGCTTTAAAAAAAATAAAAATAAAAAAATAACCGGGACAAAACCCGTCCCGTATTGATTCAAAACGGGACGCGCAATTTCATTCTCAAATACGGTACGATTCCGTATTTTAAGGGACGGGTGGCAACCCTACTCTGACCGCTTTATGAGCAAAAATGAAGTTTTTACATTGCACCGGCGAATGCATGTCCTATAGGCGCGATCCAGCTTTCAATCTCCGCAAACGATTGGATATCAGCACATAACCATAATTTATTCTTGAAATCAGAGGGAAATGATAGCTGATTAACAAGGGTGTAGAAGCATCTAACTCTGATTGTAAGCCTAAAATGTTATCCCTCAATTCTGATTGGTTGATTGAAATGTTGTTCCAGGATCAACAAGGATGTTGATCCAGGAACATGTTGTACTTGGTGAAATCACGTTCACCGACCGGCTACAAACGCAGCTAATAATGAGTAATGAAGTTGGTCTCAGGTTATTGTGCTATGGTATGTGTTTCCCAAACAGATATTTATTTGTGGCGACGATATAAAAACAGACTGATTTTCCAATAGACTTCATTGAATAAACGTAATGCACGTTTAAAAATCAAACCGAGGGGTGGGTTTTTATATCACTGTATTTCTGAGGAAAGACAGTCTTTAGAAAATGTCATTTTCATTTCATCCTGCAGGCAGCATTTTTAAATTAAGAGCTGCTTTGTCTATAGCAGGGGTTTTCAAACCTGTCCTGGAGCCTCCCCTGCCCTGCACATTTTGTATGTCTCCCTTATTAGGCACACCCAATTCAGGTCTTGCAGTCTCTATTAATGAGCTGATGATTTGAATCAGGTGTATTAGATGAGAGAGACAAGCAAAATGTGCAGGGCAGGGGAGGCTCCAGGACAGGTTTGAAAACCCCTGGTCTATAGCCATTACCGGGGAAACCTCGTTTCTCTTGCTTAAAGCACCTCCTGCTGGCAGAGGATGAATGTGCATTTTTTATAAATCGGTCTAATTTACGCAGCCAACATATTTCGCTTGTTATTAAAAAAATAATCTACTCTAGAAGGACTTAGCTGTTGTTATTGATTCTATTTGGATTTCTAGCGGAAGTTAAGTTTGGGCCACAGAAGCGCGCATGCTCAGTAACGTTTGTTTATGTGTTTGCCGTTGAAACCGTCTATATTTGTTATATTTCGGCCTATATTAAAAGATCACACACTCACTTTGGCATTTCAAACAGGGATAGGTATTTTTAACTAATCAGAAAAGCACTTAAGCTCTAGGCCATTTTCTTATTTTCTTTTTACTTTCTGAAGTTTCCAGATATTTTGTTGTGTCTAGATCATGAGAACGTAACTTAAGACGACAAAAAAAGTTGCTCTTAAAGTAACAGTAAGTAACTTTTCCCTCAACGCTCCCTCTACAGGTTGGAAGCGGAATTGTCCATAACCGCTGTCATAAATTTAGCCTACTGTCGTGTCACATGCACGTTATTTGTTTGGAGGCTATCCAGGACCGGCTTTTGAAAAATGGATGTCCAGTGACAAGGTAGATTATGTTGTATGACTTTATGAAAGTATGAAAACCTTTTGTGAAGCCTGCCGTAAAGCAAGTCGCATTTGTAGTCTCATTTGAACTACAAAACCGCGAACCGACGACCCAAACTTACATAGTGCTGTTAAGGCCAATATAGGGTCGCAAAGCCAATACGAAAGTGCCGTTTCACCCTGTTATGAGTTGATGAACCACTGACACGAGCTCGGAAACATTATTTTAAGGTAAAAAAAAGTTACTTCCCAGCAAACAGGGCACGTCCCCCTGACGTTGCGAACGTCCGTTTAAGTCCGCAGTACGTCCGCTTCATATAACGTTCGTAACGTTATAACGTTCGCTGACGGACGCACGGATTTGGTCCGATTTGTAACGTTCGTTGGCGGACTTTCTGAGGACGTCCGCATTTGTTCCTCGTTTTGACGTTCGCTGGCTGTTTTTGCATTATATATTTTTCTATTTATTATATATTAAACAAAAAGGCATCTAAGCTTGCTATATTGTTTTTCTATTCTATCTGTTTTCTATTTATTATAGGCCTATAATTAGCAAAAAATAAATAAATAAATAAACTGACTGAGACAGTCATATCAATTCCATATCATAAAAAAAACATCTGATAAATGACTTAATTGTAAATGTAATAGATTTGAATTAATTGTATAATATGTTAATGTTAAAATTTTTGGAAAAAGAAAATACAGTGACTTCTGCAATTAAAGATGTCATCAAATCATGAGTCTGTTTTTAGCAGTTATGTCATTTAAACATCAAAAACATGATACCCTTCAATAATATAATTGAACACAAGCTACAATTAGGCTCTATGCATTCCCCATGCATGAAGAATATAAGGTTGCTCTAAAAGTATGTTATAGAGTGATGAATGCAGCCAAAACGAAGAATGGAAAAGAAAGTGGGAAAAAAAACACAGGTAAGACAAATACATGTATTCTATTTACATATTAAACTGTTGGTAAACCAATAAGAAAAGATATTTAGGAAAATTCTTCTTTTTGCATTTAAATGTGTAGTACAATATAGCCATATTGTGAGATAGTTTGCATTTAAATGTGTAGTACAATATAGCCATATTGTGAGATAGGCTACCAGCAAGTGTAGATCAAATGAGCGCGTGATTGAGTGACATCACTTTAGGGTTACGTGCATGTATCCATGGCAACGCTCAGCTGCTTAGTGACAGTTAACGGTCCTCCCACACTGCGTCCGAAATCGCATATTTCCCTACTATATAGAACGCGAAAAACAGTATGTGGGGTGAGTATGTCCGAATTCATAGAATTCGAAATACAGTAGGCGAGAAGTACCCGGATAACCTACTGCTTCCGCCCGAATTCTGCAGTAAGCATCCGATGGACACTTCAGGCTCCAGGAGAGGAGTCGTAATTCAAAAAAATGCCGGAAAGTGGAGACGCGGCGGATATAGTACGTCCGAATTCCATTCATACTACCAATATTCATACTATATAGAACGTACTGTTTTATCGGTCATGAAGTACGCTTGAATTTAAATATAGCACCTACTGAAGCAGTATGCGATTTCGGACGCAGCACCGGTCATTTCTTCAGACACAGCCTTTTGTTTTCGCTTTGTTGGTCGAAAAGGTATTTATACTTTTATATTTATAAACATTAGCTACCATAACTGTGCTACATAGCTACCCACTGTGTATGTCGTAATGCTGAAACGTTTATATTTTAAAACGTTTGCTGAAGTTGTCCGTCGTGTACGGCTGCTAACAGTTAGCATGTGAACACTTTTTGAAGCTAACCTTACCATGTAAAGGTGAAATGATTAAATGTAGGCGACATGATATTTACAGAAACTGAACTAAGGTATTTCATTTTCATGTGGCAAAAATACGCGCAGAGACGTCATGCGGCAAAAGAAAAAAACATTTGGGACGGATAGCCTCATTCACTAAATTACTGAGCCCCTGGTCTAAATCCAAATTCTCAACAGTCTTTGTAAATTATTTTTCAATGGACAAAATAGTTATAGAAATAAAAAATCATAATACTACTGCATGTTTTAATTTTGTTGTTTTAGGATAGAAGATAACGGGAAGAATTGCCGTCGGACTAACCCCACGGCTGGCCACCACACCCACACACGGAAAGAGCGCTGCAACTTTACAAATGTTCTAATTAAAATAAACGTATTTTGCTCAATAAAATGTGTTTGTTGTCTTTGATTAGCCTAAATGTAAAATAAAATGACATCCAGAGAATTTAAAGTGAAAGTCCCCTAAACGTCCCGACCGCTAGACGTAACGGGGACCCTACACAATGACGTCTGGGGGACGTTCGCAGAGGCCATTTAAGGGACGTCCTTGGGACCTTTTTTTGTTAGCTGGGTTAGTGTTGCTTTTAGTCTTGCATCTTAGAGCCGATCGAAATTTGATTACATTTAGATTAAAATTGGAATTAATATAGATAAGATTTATCTTACTCTATTTTCTTAAACAGGTTTTGTGATAAAACCAAAAGATGAAGATTATTAGGCTACAACTGTTAGTGATTAACCTCATTTTGTGTGTCTATACATACAGAAGGTCTTCCTTTTCGTCTAATCAAATCTAATGGTTTACTATGCATCAACAATGTTTTACTGTTTGATTGCTTTTGCTTACTTGGGCTTTCCAGGAGATTAATGGTTTAGAATTATGCGACTGCAAAACCCAGCTTCTTTAAATTAATAATTATTAGTAATCAATAATTAGTAGTCAATAATTATTATGTGCCTCTCACACATTTATCTTAATTTCCATATTTACATAGTGCAATGTTGTGTGTTTTTCACTGAAATATTTGAATAATAATTTGCTTATTTCTTCTCTAACCCTCACTCACGAACACTGTTGAGGCTGACCAAAATAACTTGTGAGGCTATAATTTTAATCGCTTTTCATTTATTTGTACAGATTTGGGATTTGGGATTTCGGATTTTGGTATAAAAACAAACAAAACATAAATAAGTTAAACAGCATGTTATTTGAGGATGTGGGCGGGGTTGGATGTCCACCGCAGGCTGCAGCGAGCCCTACTGAGAAGGGTCTGGCTGCAGACCGTGGATGCGAGTGGAGCTCCACTCAAGAACGGAAATACGTCACCTCCACTTCCGACGTATGTTACACCATATTGGTCCGGGCATGACGCGGTCGCCTTGATGGTCCGGGCAAAATTTTAAGACATTGCATATTTAAAACTTATTGTTTAATTTTTCGTTTTGTATTATTTATAGTTACATATACATGTTCGTAATATTTACATTTTCTGTACATTTTATCATTAAAACGTTTACCGTGGCAAGTTATATGTGTATATAAATATATTTTGGAAAGTAGATCTTTTTTTATTGCACAATTAAATATTACAATAATGATGAATCACAATAAACCAATGGCTAAATGAACAATAAAAATTTGGTAATTATTATTAATTTGGTAATTATTATTACCAAATTAATAATAATAATATTATTAATTTGGTAATTATTATTAAAATAAGATAATTATTATTTTATATTTATACCTTTAATTTTAAGACAGAGATCAACATTTGGAGCTTTATCTATATCATTTACTGATAATTTTCTAAGTTCTGAAGGAATGGCATTAATTACCACTACATACTCCTTTACAGGTATATGAATTTTTTTTTTTTTTTTTTTAAGAACTCTGCATAGGTAAGGACGTGAACATTAGAATTCAACCTTTTGAAACCAACCAAACATTTTATCTAAACCAATTAACTAAAAAAAAGAGATTTATTTTGGTGTGTAATGTATTTATTATTCCAAATTAAGCACTTGTGAGGGGGGAAAAAATATGTTTGATTATCATTATCCATGATAATAATGCCTATCTGTGAAAATTGGAAAGTTTTATGGGAAGCTTGCTAATATTAAAGTTATAATTAAGGAGGAATTCAATTCCACCTACTTTTTCAAACATAATATTAGGGATATAATAACATAATTTATCTTTTTTAAATGAACATAATTTTGTATCCATTTAATTTTAGAAATAGTGTTAGATATTTCAAAATCAAGTACATTTAGCCCACCTTGATTAAGTGGATTACAAAGTATTTTTTTATTCAAATAATGATGTGTATTTTTCCAAATAAAATTATATATACATTTATTTATATCATTGATAATAACCATTGCGGTGTAACAAACAAAGGACAGCAGCACATACAGTTATGAGCTTCACAGAACATCAATATACACATATTGAAGAGAAAAAGACACCTCAAAGATGTACAACTGACCCAAGAATTTTAAAAGTTTTAAAAGCTTTCGAGTTCAATGGTTTGGACACATTCTTAAAAGAGGAAAAAAAGACTTTAAATCAGTAAAAACAGTAAATAAAACAGTAGATCTATAATATCACTGGACATTAAATGAGAAGTTATTTTATTAAACATCTTAATCACAATTTGTATTTTAAACAAAATAACAACATGTACATATCACAGTGAAATAATGTTTCCACAATGTTTTCCATCCATTGAAATGTTACAAGTAGTTAGGTTATGATATGATAACCTCGTTGTAACTCGCTATTGTAGCGATGCTAAATTAATATGCTACAATAAAAAATAAAATAAACTTTTTTTTTTTTTTTTCAAATCGATGTATCAACACTAGCAATATGTGTTGATATTTTGAAATGTGCCGTTAAAGTTTGTAGTCGAATTGTATAAATTGATTAAAAATAAAAAAATAAAATTAGTGGAGGTGACGTATTTCCGGTTTGAGGGTGGAGGTGACGTATTTCCGGTGGAGCTCCACTCGCCGTATGTCTGCAGCCAGGTCCTCTTGGCCCTACTTGGGTTATTTTCCCTCTTCTCTACGCTTCGCGCTCCAGTCCAGCGGATGGCGCTAAAACACATTTCTAAAACCTCAGAGGAAGACTTTTAGCTTCACCACACTCTGTTGTTTTATCGTGATGCTGGTTAAATACATTACAAACTGTTGTAAATGTTGTTTTTGTAAATCGAAAAGTACAGATTTCGAATCAGGTCAGATAAATACCTGTAATATTCTCACCCTCACAGTTTTGACTACGTTTTGAAGCAAACAGGAATATCTGGAGGAGCTTAAGTTGAACTGAGATCTGCTGCTGTGAAGATGGTGTTTGTTAAAGAGGAGAGTGAGGAGGACATGAGTGAACCAGAACCCTGGAGAATAAAACAAGAAGAACCAGAACCCTGGAGAATAAAAGAAGAAGAACCAGAAACCTGGAGAATAAAAGAAGAGGAACCAGGACTCCTGATAATAAAACAAGAGGAACAAGGAGGTTGGTGTTTATCCTTCTTTCATCTTTAATGACTTTTGTCGTACATTAGGCTTACAAAGCTTTAATAACAGTTAAGAGTTATAAAGTTTAAAGCAGTATAAGATTTAGTTTGTTGTAGCAGAAACAACATTTAGACCAAAACAATCTGTTTATTAATATAGATGGAGCAGCAAATGATGGAAGACATTTTTTTCAGTAAAATGTTAGATATCTGTGAATGAAAAATGTCAATTGTGCTATTGAATTTAGATCTGCTTGTGCTGCTTTATATATCTTTTCACAGCTTTTTTGTTTGTTTTTGTTGCACATTATTATCACGCACAATTCTGTTGAACAGTGACATGCAAATTCTAATTTTCCTCATTGAAAATAGGTTGTGGATGGGTTTTCCTGCATGACAATGACCCAAAACACACAGCCAAGGCAACAAAAGAGTATCCGAAGAAGAAGCACAAAACATTTGATTGCCCACTGACAAAAAAAAATATCAGTCTGTAATTTTAATGGTGTGTTTATTTGAACAATGGGAGCAAAATCCAGACAAAACACATTTCAAAAAAGGTTTTAAATTGATTTGCATTTTTAATGCGTGAAATAAGTATTTGACCCCTTCGCAAAACATGACTTAGTACTTGGTGGCAAAATTAATTGGATTAAGGTCTGGCGACTGGTTAGGCTCCTTTGTTGCCTTGGCTGTTTTGGGTCATTGTCATGCAGGAAACCCCATTCACAACCTATTTTCAATGAGGAAAATTAGAATTTGCATGTTATATTGTTAATAAAAGTCCATTTTGTATGGTTCCCAACTCAAGCTCAGTGCTTTATTGTCAAATGTGTATTGCTAAGAAATAAATGTGTAATATTTTTTAATGCAAAACAATAGTCATTTTATGATTACCAAACTTGTTTCTGGTGCCACTTCAAACATATTTTTACCCTGAAGCCCAGCAAGGGACACTTTCTATGAAGTGGGTACTTTTTTCAAAAATTTTGTGTTAAGTATTTTTATTTATTTTATTTTTTTGTGAATAAAACATATTTAACCCTTAAATGCATGACTGTTTCTCCAATCACTATTACATATTTGGGTCTATAGCAAACCGGACATTTATATCAAGTCTATATATATGGTCTCTAATTGCTGCAATAGCAAAAAAAAAACTCTTGATATTTTAAGAACTAGTACAGAAGAATAAAACAGAGCATATTTCATTACCTTTTGAATCCTAAAAGCCTTCTGTTTGAGCAGATGATTTTACCATCGCTATCATCGTCAGAGCGCACTTCCACAGTGCATTCAGCATCTGGCTCATATCTGCAAAACTATCGTTTTCAATGACTTAAAATCATTATTTTGTTAATTTGCAGCTTATGCACTACACCCACCATCAAATGACAGTGAATTTTATATTTTATGCTGACTTTTTACTTAGTGCTGTGAATGCACAGCACTCTCTCCACCCTCAATACCACGACTGAGGTGAGTCCCTTGAGCAAGGCACCGATCCCCCATCTGCTCCCCGGGCGCCGCAGCAATGGCTGCCTTGGATGGGTTAAATGCAGAGCACAAATTCCTTGTATGGGTCACCATACTTGGCCTCACTTCACCTCCTTTCCTTTCCTTTCCTTTTTTAAAGACCCACGGTATGCATTCAAGGGTTAATAGTTATTCCTATGGAAGCATGGGGTTTTTGCCCATAAAGTTTTAAAATAGTAATTTGAAGATCAATGTATGTCATTTATGGAAAAATTCCAAGGACTAAAAACATTTTTAAAAATACATCAAAATAACCAAAATATTGTATAACAATTGTCTACTTTATATTGCTATATCAGGGTTCATTTTATGTTCACATCTCTCTGCTTTTTATGAGTTAATGAAAATGAAAACCAATCTTACTTTTTTTTTTTTTTTAAGAGTTGATTGAAGAGATTGACGAGAATGAAGAACTGAGTGAAGCTGAGGAGCAAAGTCATGTCAAACCTGGAGAAAAAACGTTGAATTTAAAGAAAAAAAGAGCCAAAATATTGTTCACCTGCACTCAGTGTGGAAAGAGTTACACGCTCAAATCAAGTCTTGAGTGTCACATGAGGATTCACACTGGAGAGAAACCGTTCACATGTGATCAGTGCGGGACTAGTTTCAGACTAAAAGGAATACTTGCAGAACACATGAGAGTTCATACTGGAGAGAAACCGTACAAGTGTTCACACTGCGACAAGAGATTCAGTCTGTCATCAAATCTGAAAACACACGAGAGGATTCACACTGGAGAGAAACCGTTCACATGTGATCTGTGCGGGACTAGTTTCAGACTAAAAGGGGTACTTGCAGAACACATGAGAGTTCATACTGGAGAGAAACCGTTTACTTGTAATCAGTGCAGGAAGAGTTTCACACAATTATCAAGTCTTAAAACACACATAAATGTCCACACTAGAGAGAAACTGTATGCATGTGATCAATGCGACAAAGTGTTTTTGAGAGCTCCACACCTGAATCAGCACATGACAGTTCATACAAAAGAGAAACCATATTCAAGTCCTTTGTGTGAAAAGAGATTCTCACATCTGCGACGTTTGAAAGTACATCAGAAAATACACACTGGTGTGAGAGAGTACATGTGCTTTGAGTGTGAGAAGACTTTTACTACAGCGAGCAATTTAAAACTGCATGAGAGGATTCACTCTGGAGACAAACCTTACAAGTGTTCACACTGTGACAAGAGATTCAATCATTCAGGAAATCTGAAAAAACATGAGATGATTCACACTGGAGACAAACCTTACAAGTGTTCACACTGTGACAAGAGATTCAATCATTCAGGAGACCTGAAAATACATGAGAGGATTCACACTGGAGACAAACCTTACAAGTGTTCACACTGTGACAAGAGATTCAATCATTCAGGAGACCTGAAAATACATGAGAGGATTCACACTGGAGACAAACCTTACAAGTGTTCACACTGTGACAAGAGATTCATTCATTCAGGAGACCTGAAAAAACATGAGAGGATCCACACTGGAGAAAAACCTTACAAGTGTTCACACTGCGACAAGAGATTCATTAGTTCAGGAGACCGGAAAAAACATGAGAGGATCCACACTGGAGAAAAACCTTACAAGTGTTCACACTGCGACAAGAGATTCATTAGTTCAGGAGAGCTGAAAAAACATGAGAGGATCCACACTGGAGAGAAACCGTATCACTGCACTGAATGTGGGAAGTGTTTCAAAGGTTCATCTGCTCTACTCAGACATACTAAAAACACTCACAGTTAGTAGATCATCTTCAAATCCAGTAGTTTCATTATAATGCCGTGTCCTCACCAAATGTGACACAATAATGCATCAAGCAATAAAATATCACCTGGATAAATCTGTCCTAGTTTTCACTGTCAATAAAGTTCAACTTAATCTAAGATTCAAATCAACTCAAAGATGTAGTTCCTCCCCAAACATCAATGTCAAACGGTTTATTCTTGATGTATATATATTCTAGTGCTGTCAAACGATTAATCGCGATTAATCGCATACAAAATAAAAGTTGTTGTTTACATAAAAATGTGTGTACTGTGTATATTTAATATGTATATTCAAATACACAAATATGCATTGATGTGTTTAAGAAAAATATGTTATGTTTATATATTAAATATATTTATATATAATATTAATTATATGAATAAAAATGTATTTCACAATAAATATAGAAAATATTCTCAAAATATATGCTGTATGTGTGTGTATTTATATATACATAATAAATATACACAGTACACACACATATATTATGTAAACAACAACTTTTATTTTGGATGCGATTAATCGCGATTAATTGTTTGACAGCACTATTATATTCTTTTGCTCCATCATATAAATTATACCATTGCCTTTTCTTATGAGTATCAGGTATCATATCCTCTTACTTGTAGTTTACTTACTTTTTCGTGAAGGAAAGGAGAAGCTTTTTACCAACTCTTCTTGTTCAGAAAGCTGTAGAAGAAACTGTAACACTTTTAAGGGAGACTAAGAATTAATTTCAGTAGGATTTTTCATTCTTTAAAGTATTGTTAAAATGAAGACTATCTGAAAGAACATCAGAAAATACACACTGGTGTGAGAGATTACATGTGCTTTGTGTGAAAAGACTTTTACTACAGCTAACAATTTAAAACTGCATGAGAGGATTCCCTCTGGAGAGAATGGGCCCTTTTTTGTAAAGAAGAAAATAACCTGACTGATGAGCAGGATCATAAAAATAGATTTGCTTATGGAAAATGTTTGCTTTTTGTTTTTTTAAAATATCTCAATAAAGCTTTTGAATTAATTGAATTTTATTGTCATTGTATTTTTCTGCATCCAAGCAAACTAGGAGCACTGCTCCTGACTGGTGTTAGAAAACAAACATCAGTATAATAAACCACAGATAATAAATAAGACTTTAGGCTGTACAGTATAATTATAAAAGTGTATATAAGTGACTGAATAATAAAATTGGCCAATCTGGGGCTTCCGGTTTGAGCAATGTAGAGAGCGGACGCGTGTATGTGAGTCTCCCGACAACTTAAACTTAAACAATAGTAATTGTTACTGATAACAAATCAGGCAAGCAGTAGTGGACGGCAATACAGGTTTGGCGTCAAAAATGCCTCACAATAAAACGAAAAAAGCTGATCAAGATCCAAAGAGAACTTCAATAATTAGCAAGCTAGCTAAAATGGTGACGGCTGCTTCAGAGGCTAACGAGGAATTCTCTTTAAGTATGCTGACTACGGAGCTTGAAAAACAACGCAAACATCTTAAAGAAGATATGAGTGCGCTAATCAAGACTTCCCTTGCACCAATACAGCTTTCCATAGAATCGTTTCAGGAGACTGTGGATGCATTTGGTAAACGTCTCGCAACCGTGGAAACAACGGCCCGGGAAAACTTCGAAGCTCTCAGTAAAGCGGGGGCAGACATTGCTGCGTTAAAAGCTGGCAACGAAGCACTGTTAGACCATCTGGACGACCTCGAAAATCGTTCACATAGGGCGAACCTCCGGATCATAAATGTTCCCGAAGACAGCGAAATTGGAACGGACATGGTCAAGTTTACTTCGGATCTGCTGAAAGACGTCATGGGGGTTCAGGTGTTTGAGAAACCGCCAGAGCTGGAAAGAGCGCATCGTGCATTGGCGACTAAACCCAGGGATGGCCAACCTCCAAGACCCATTATCGTTTGTTTTCATCATTTTATTATTCTTATTGTTATTATTCTATTCTGTTTTGCTGATTGCCTGTCTAAATGCAGTATTTACAAATTGCTGTGATTTATAAGAGATAGGGTGTCGTGAGCTCAACTGTTGAGTAGTTAATGGGTAGCTGGGAGTGCAACAGGGTTAGTGGAGTCCTGCAGCTTACTTCAGTTGGGGAGGTTAACATAGGAAAGGGTGTTGTAATGTTAATGGCGTGGTTTACTGCCTCAGTGACTAATTTTTTTGTTTTACTTTTATTATTTTTATTTCTTCTGGATACTCAATTTGTTTTTGGGCTGTTTTCATTTATTGCCAGAGATATTAAGAAACTTAGCTGGATACCAGGTTTATTTATGCCACATGTGCAGTGTTCATCCTTCCCAGCTAGCAATTTCGCGTCTAATAGCCGTCTAAACACAGCCCAGACGTCTAGGCTAAATCGAGGCTAATTTTGGGCTGTCAGTGAAAGTCTAATAGACGTCTAAACATAGCCCAAGAATAGACAGCTATTGAATGACTACATATATACGTCTAATAGACGTCTAACCATAGCCCAAGAATAGACTAGTCATCAATTACACTACATGTAATTGGCAACAAAATGAGGCATAAGGATTCTTTTCACTCAAATATACCAGGTTCTCATAAATGAAAATCCATCCAAACTAATTGAATATAAAGGGATTTGTTTTGAACAATTATATAGACAACAACTTAGACAACATTCAAACATAAAAATGAACAGATAAAACATTGGAAAAATATGCAAAACAAATTAAGATATTAAAATTTTTAAGAATTAACCGTTTACTTTAGATCCATAACCCCCACCCCCTGCCCTCCCTGGTGCTTGTTTGAAACGATTAGAAATTGCATTTTTTATTTCACATTCCGTAGCTGATGGAAATTTGGTCATCACTGCGTCTGCCTAATGAGAAAAAGGAAAGAATTATTGCTCAAGAAAAGCATTGTTGACAGTCATTTAACTAATTACAGTCAATCACTTTTGCAAGGATGCACACTAGAGCTGGCCAATATAGAGTTAACAGAATATAGATAGAGACTATATAATTTATATCAATATAGACAATAATTTAGGAAAGGAAAGGGGAAAGGAAATATCAATATTATTTATATCAATATTATAAATACATTAATATCAATAATTGAACATTTTTGCTCGCATAATGGTGATGCAATACGGGTGTAACGATACGCCTATTGAACAATTCTGTAAAAGGCATATATATATATATATATATATATATATATATATATATATATACACATACATACATACATACACATACATACATAAGCTATATACACACACATACATACATATGTTCAGTAATTTCACTTAAATGGCAATGAAAATTACCTATTCATTGTCATTTTAGTGAAATTACTGAACTTACATAAATGAGCTTGATAAAAATGAACATTCGAGAAGAAAATTTCAGATGGCACTTAGAGGCTTTTGCATCTGAACTCTTCATATATGTGACCCTGGACCACAAAACCAGTCTTAAGTAGCACGGGTATATTTGTGGCAATAGCCAACAAAACATTGTATAGGTCAAAATGACAGATTTTTCTTTTATGCCAAAATCATTAGGAAATTAAGTAAAGATCATGTTCCATGAAGATACTTTGTAAATTTCCCACCTTAAAAATATAAAACATTATTTTTGTGAATGGATGCAGCACTATCGCCAATAGAAATGGACAACTTTAAAGGCGATTTTATCCATGTTTCGATTTTTTTGCACCCTCAGATTCCAGATTTTCAAATAGTTGTATCTCGGCCAAATATTGTCCTATCCTAACAAACCATACATCAATGGAAAGATTATGTATTCAGCTTTCAGATGATTTATAAATCTCAATTTTAAAAAAAATTACACATAAGACTGGTTTTGTGGTCCAGGGTCTCACACACACACACACACACACACACTAGGGATGCACCGATACCGATACCGGTATCTGGTATCGGCCTCGATACCACGTTTTCTAAAGTACTCGTACTCATTAAAAGTCCCCCGATACCGGGGATCGATACCACAGTCTGAGAAATGTCCATGTTTGAGCGGCGTGTAAGGGGTTAATCACAGGCGCCGAGTGGCCGCCCCCAGACCCCGGCTGCAGCTCAGAGCGGGGAGAAGGCGAGGCTTGTCAGCCGTGTGGAACTATATCAAAGTGAATGAAGACGACAACAAAACAAAGGCGGACTGCAAATTCTGCTCAGCGAAATTGTCCAGAGGAGGCTCAAAATCAGGGGCGGTTCTAGAGGCGGGGCCATAGGGGCCCTGGCCCCTTCTGAAATCTGATTGGCCCCCCTTCCGTCAATCGTCGACGAGAAGAGCAACCGGAGAATTCTTCACAACGATTACAGATGTAATTCCACCCCCAAACAATTGGCGGCAATAATGTGTCGATGCAACTTGGGAGAAGAAGCAGAGGTCTTGGCTTTATTTTATCTTTGCGGCTTTGGCTTGAGCGATACGTGTTCCCGTTTTACATGTTACAGTACAATTAATGACACGCATTAGAGGGCTGCATTGGGATTGGGACCCAACGCAAATCTCACGGGAGCGGGCGGTTTGAACTTTGCTGCGGGCGGGAATGGGCGGCTAAAAAAAGCACTGCGGGATCGGGATGCTCAGCGCACTTTGCGTTAGTGAGGAAAGAAGTCTTGCGCTTACTTCCTTTTCAGGATACGGAGGTATTCCAATAAGGTAAAGTGCAACTCCATTCATTGGACAGCTCAACTTGTTTTGCAGGAGGAGTTCGAGAGGGGTTTCGGGAAAACCTGTCCAGTTTTCTTCCGTCCACTCACCTTTTTCCCGTTGTTTGGGCTGCCCCGCAGTGCCCTCCCTCTTCCCTCGCCCGATGCAAATCCGTTCTGTACTTCTAACGGCCTGTCTACGGCACAATGCGCTGTATTAGTCTGTGTGTTGTAATGAGTGGCGCGGCGCTCTCTCCTCTGGCTGCATACGGCGATTACGTGAAAAAAAGTACTTGAAGTCGGTAGCCTGAGCGTTTTAGATGTCCCCGATAGCCCAGGGAATGGGAAAGAAACAAACATGAATCTCTTTAATAACAGGAATACAAATACGTTTTTTTCCCCTGCGGGACGGGAGAAGAGGCAAAATCAATGCATTTCTATTATCGTGCGGGAATAAATTCTCAGAGTTTTGCGGGTGCGGGCTAGCCTAGAATCTAGACGCGCCCCTAGCGGCAGCAAATTACATTTGCTTCTAAGGTCAGTCTAGTTACTCTCAATTCACTGAAATTTCCGAAAAATCCAAGATGTACCGGGCCAATCACGAGTCGGTGGGCGGGCTTAACATGATGACGACTGAACTGCGACCATAAGTTCAGTCAGACATGAATTCCTGGTTCCGTGAATTAAGCGTGGAAAACTGAACAGTATTTATATATTTTTTTACTTTTGATACACAGCCACGTCCATGTGTCCTGAGCAGGAGCTCGTTACATCTGAACGCGCTGTGGTGTAGAATACGCAAACACCGGAAGCGATCTGTGGCGTGTATACGACACTCATTGTTCACACAGATCACAAGAGATTGTGGATATAGCTGCTATTCAAAATGGTAATTACTTGCGCTTGTCCTGATTGTTCAAACCCATTTAAAGCTGAAAAAGATTACGTTTGCTTGCGCAAACTCATCCTGGACTTTTTTTTTTACATATTTCCCCTTTCGGTGTTTGCGTATACTATATCAAAGCGCGTTCACATGTGACGAGTCGAATCATAGATATGCTAAACTCGTGCTCATGACAGATGGACGTGGATGTGTATCAAAGGTAAAAAGAAAATTATATAAATACTGTTCATTTTCTTGCAAAAACCGATCGTTTCGTGTCTTAGGACATCAATGTATCGTCACGAGCCGCAGGGTGTAATTTGGATTTGTCTGTGCATGTTTTTGTTTACTTTTAAAGGTTTAGTGCCCATCTATGTCTATTATTTAGCTGACAGACTGCACAGTGCACTGATTTTTGTTACAAATCTTCGTCGCTCTGACTACGTCACCTGACCGACTACGTCTCTGATTGGTTGTAGCGCTATCCTATTGCATGGAGAGGAGTTTGAAAGACAACCGTTTATCCCACCCCTCCGGTTGAGCCCTGTCTATGGAGAGTGCCCAGACCCTACATTTATGTGGGTCTGGCTTGCCAGGCTAGGTGCGGGCGGTAATGGTCAGAAATTCGGCGGGCGTGGGCGGGAGCGGGATGAAGAAAACAGTCCAGCGCAGGGCTCTAACATGCATTACATCCACACGCGACGCTATCAGTTCGTCTTCGTTATGGTATAGAGAATTTTTGGTTTCATTTTTAATTTTACAAAAGCTTGAAGTGCAGTTAATTATTTGTCATGCTATATTTGCATTATCTTTTGGACCTAATCAGGGCTCTGGACATGCAACAATTTTGTGATAATGTGTGAGTAGAAAAATGTGCCGTGGTCGCATTTGTGTGAGTGCGTGGTCTGCGCTGCTCCAAAGCGCGCATTTCAGAGCCAGTCAGTTTTTAGGGAAAAAAAAAATAAAAAAAATACACGCAAGCACTGTCACCGAAAGCCAGTTTAGTTTTACTTTTTTTATTCGTTTTAATTTTGAAAACCCTGTTATCTTTGCAGATTACCTCATATTATGCTATTGAGGCTTTCTTTTCTTTTCTTTTTTTAATTAATTTGATTGCTCAGTGTTTTCTCGTCCTGTAATTTATTATATAATACAGCATGTGATGTAATCCATGCCTCGATTTATTAGTTTTTGTTAATAAATGCTATATAAGTTAGTTTGTCCTTGTTTTATTGTTGTTTTGCTGTTAAATAAAAAATAATCCATCTTTTAGTAATTTGTTTTAATCTTAAAATAGATAGGTGTAGCAATATAAGCAAAACCAAGATCGTGAATTTGAAATAAAAGGGAAAAGCATCTAAGCCATTACAAAAGAGAAATATCCATTCACAAAATTAAAATCACAAATAATACTTATGAAAAATGTTAACTGTTACCATAAAACTATAAATGATAAAAGACAAACTATCAGCAATGAGCATTGATTAAATAAAATAAAATAAATATATAAAAATGAAAACAGAGCATATGCTTGTGCAACCAACTGAGAGCGTTAGTGTGTATTCTGTCACAAAATGTGGCAAAAAGTCCTACACAATGGGAATAGTGTGATGAAGGTGTGAACATGTCTATGATAATGCGACTAAAATAGGAATACTTCACCTGTCTTAATTCGATTTGTGTTTACTTCGATTATGACTTTAGTCAGCTTAATCAAAAACTTATTAGTTTGCTTTTAGAGAAAACATTAATGAAAAATGACTAAAAAATAATCATAACAAATGTAAGCGTGCCCCCTAAAAACATAAGTGGCCCCTGCCTGGCCCCCCAAGTTACAGTAGTCTAGAACCGCCACTGCTCAAAATGTAGCACATTTAGCACAAGTCATTTAATCAAGCACCTAAAATCCCAACACAACGAGTAACGTACAAAGAGTTTACACACGCTTCTAAACAAACACAACACATGCTGCAGCAAACTCTTGCAACTCGTGTTAGTTGCAGTGCATTATGCAACAAGCTATGGTAAACAAGCTAAAGTTAACTAGATAAGTAAAATATTTTAATCGCTAATATTGCAGATTCATTGAAAATTACGTCGGCGACGTTAATCAGCATTTTTGCCGCAACCAATTTATGAATGAGTCTACATCAACTACATTAAAGCGAATCGCTTTATTTAGAGTTAATAAAATACCCTACTTGCTGGAGTTCAACATTTATTGAGCCGCAGCCACACACCTGACTCGTGTGTAGAGCAGGCAGTGGGCCAAACCACTGTGAGGAAGGGGAGACGAAACTCAACTGTTTCTAAATGCATTTTTTTGCGTTTTTTTTTCTACTTACACGAGTATCGTAGGTATATATATATTTTTCACAATAGAGAGAGAGAGAATTATCATTCTAATGAAGGTGAAAACAGATTTTATTTACATTTCTACTTTAGTTCTTCCCTCAAGTTTTAAAGGGATAATTCACTTTGAAATTAAATTTTGGTATGTTTTAGCTTACCTTATGGGCATCCAAGACGTAGGTGTCTTTGTTTCCGCAGTAGTTTCAACTTTGATTTTTTAGGTCAAACTATTCTTGTCTGTCAGTCATATAATGCAGGTCTATGGTCACCACCTAAAAAGGCCATGCACAGATAAGTCCAAATTAAACAATTCCCCATCGTAAGTACACATTAATGGCCTAGGACACAAAACGAGCAGTCTGTGTGAGAAAATGAACAGTATTTATATCGTTTTTACCTCTTGTACACAGCCACGTCCAAGTGATATGAGGGCTCGCGTGCTTCCAGGTGTGTGACGCGTCCGCGTTCTGGCTTAGTTTGCGCAAGCGGCGCCCTTAGACTAAGCCAGAACGCGCACACACAGAAGCACTCACACCCTCAGATCACTTAGACGTAGCTGTGTACAAGAGGTAAAAACGATACAAATACTGTTCGTTTTTTGACACAAACCGCTCGTTTTGTGTCTTAGGCAATCAGTGTGTACTTATGGTGGGGAATTGTTTAATTTGGACTTCTCTGTGCATGCTCTTTCAGGTGGTGACCATAGACCTGCATTATATGACTGACAGACAAGAACAGTTTGACCTAAAAAAATAAAAATTTAAACTACTGCGGAAACAAAGACACCTACATCTTGGATGCCCATAAGGTAAGCCAGGGCTGCTCAACCCTGTTCCTGGAGATCTACTATCCTACACAGTTCAGCTCCAACCCTAAACAAATACACCTGAACCAGCTAATTAACCTCTTAAGTAGCACTTGATAATTACAGACAGCTGTGTTGGAGCAGGGCTGGAACAAAAGTCTGCAGGTAGGTAGATCACCAGGAGCAGGGTTGAGCAGCCCTGCGGTAAGCTAAAACATATCAAAATATAATTTCAAAGTGAACTATCACTATAAATCATTCTTTATCACTTACTCATATAACTCTAATAAACATAAAAAAGATACTTATAGGCGTAGTTCACTTAAAAAAAAAAAAAAAAAATATATAATCATTTACTCACTTTCACTTGGTTCCAAACCTGTGTGGCTTTCTTCTGTTGAACACACAACAAATATATTTTGATGAATGTTGGTAACAAGACATTTAATGGTAGTCATTGACAAGTGTTCTGTATATTCAATTGTTGTACTTTGTTGACTGATTGCTGGATAATTTGCAATAAACAGTGTCTTTAAATCAAATAAAGTGGATTACATCACTCCAGTTCTGATGTTTTTACACTGGCTATCTGTCTGTCAAAACATTCAGATCAAAAAACTACAGTTGGTTATTAAATTAACATTTTAAGGCCAAAGTAAATTTCTAATCTTCTGATGCACTATGAACCATCCTGAGTAGACCTCTCAGGTCATCTCCAAAGTCAAAACAAAACATGGAGAAGCAGAATTCAGTTTTATATCTGAAACAAATTCACTGAAAACTGAATGTATGCTGCATATTGTAATTATTTAAAAACAAGTTTAAAGACTAAATGTTTGCCACTACCTTTTATTAATTTGAAAGGAATTTTTTTTTTATCATTTCTTTTCACGTTGCACTATGCTGCTGTTAAATTTTATGTAAAGTACTTACAAAATTTGCTTTAAATTAAAAAACTATTATTTATTTCTCTAATTTAAAAACAATATACTGGCATCTTTATAATAATAAAAAATAGTAATGATAAGTTTCAAAGTTTCATGCTTACCACATTCATTGAATTTAGATACATTTGCAATAACACGTGCAGTTAACGTTAACTTTTGGGAGAAAAATAGTACTCTGCAATGTTAATGTTAAAGTGTCACGGTTTCTACACATTATAACAACTAACTAATTTAAACAATGAACATTTCAAAAATAACACGCATACTTACAAGACTGAAGTAGAAATGTGAAGGTTTTCACTCAGACTGTTGCTCGACCGTTAATCTCCGACAGCTGCCTTGTTTAAAATAAAATGGCGGAAATGTTTATCACGAAATTTGGCTCCCAGTGTCTCAGTCAGTAGTGTTTCGATTGTGCCATCTAGCGGCTGGGAAATGCAATTGCATTTGATTTGATTTTTTTTTATCGTAGATTGTGTTTGAATGTTATGTTTATGTGTGACAGAAAACATTAAGCTGTGTGAGCGAAGACATTTCAAAGACTAATATTCTTATACTATATCGCTGGTCTGAATATGGGCTACAGCCAAGCCGTACGTAGACCGGATTGCCTTAATTTCGCCAGGTGGGATAAAACAGACTGCATTTCGCCCATCCAATTCGGAGCTAAATCGTGACAACAGATCGACCATGTCTTGAAATGACATATAACCTTGTAGATATTATACCAATGCGAACATGATGGAATATCAACCATTTCATGCACTGCCTGACAAAAAACAACAATTAATCGGTTTTGACTAAAAGTGGGCTACAATAGCCGGGTCTGAATACGAGCTAAATCGTGGCTACGCACAGCCTACACATATAACATGTAAAATAAAGTAAACCAAACAACTTGTAATCACAGTAGACTTGCTTACATGATGGAATATTATACATCTCACAAGTTATTTTGGGAAAAAAATACATTTATCCAGATTAAATGTTATTTGGGCTAAAAGTGGGTTACACATAGCCGGACTATATCGGGTCTATATTTAACCCAGACGTTGAAAAGACGGCTATTGCTTGCTGGGTGGATTCAACAAAGAAATATAAATAAAATTTGAGTTGTACGTCAAATCAACATTATTTTTACAACCATGACTTTTAAACATTTTGTTGAAATATATCAGTAGAAAAATAACGTTGTTCCAACATTCAAACAACGCTGATCAATTAACTGTCGTTTAGATTTGCAAAATCTAAACAAAATCCAACGGTTATCCAACACTGACACCTGACATAGTCACGTTGATTCAACGCTGACTCCACGTTAAAATGCCAGCTGGGTATTAGCACATAACCATAATTTATTCTTGAAATCAGAGGGAAATGATAGCTGATGAACAAGGGTGTAGAAGCATCTAACTCTGATTGTAAGCCTAAAATGTTATCCCTCAATTCTGATTGGTTGATTGAAATGTTGTTCCAGGATCAACAAGGATGTTGATCCAGGAACATGTTGTACTTGGTGAAATCACGTTCACCGACCGGCTACAAACGCAGCTAATAATGAGTAATGAAGTTGGTCTCAGGTTATTGTGCTGTGGTATGTGTTTCCCAAACAGATATTTATTTGTGGCGACGATATAAAAACCGACTGATTTTCCAATAGACTTCATTGAATAAACGTAATGCACGTTTAAAAATCAAACCGAGGGGTGGGTTTTTATATCACTGTATTTCTGAGGAAAGACTGTCTTTAGAAAATTTCATTTTCATTTCATCCTGCAGGCAGCGTTTTTAAATTAAGAGCTGCTTTGTCTATAGCCATTACCGGGGAAACCTCGTTTCTCTAGCTTAAAGCACCTCCTGCTGGCAGAGGATGAATTTGCATTTTTTATAAATCGGTCTAATTTACGCAGCCAACATATTTCGCTTGTTATTAAAAAAATAATCTACTCCAGGAGAGGAGTCGTAATTCAAAAAAATGCCGGAAAGTGGAGACGCGGCGGATAGAGTACGTTCGAATTCCATTCATGCTACCCATATTCATACTATATCCATGGGTACCAAAGACGTCACTTCCGCTATGCTCGCCGCCATGTTTGTGTCCGATATGACAACAGACACAGCGCATCTCAATGAGATTTAATAATAAATTGAAATAAGAAATTACTTTTTACTACTACTTCCCACACTGTGTATTTGACTTGATTGTATGTTTAGGACAAAAAGTGTAAATTGTTGTGAACGTAGTCGCTCGATGAAGGCTTTAAGACCTTGAAGAATCCTCTGCCGGCTGGTCACTAACTTACTTCACAGCGAACGGGACTCGCGCTGACGGCACTAATTCCCACAGTCCGCGCTTAGATGTCGGCAAATTAGTTTTGGCGAATGCAAAAAAATGAGATTATTGAGCATAAGCGCAACATCCAGCAAGCCAAGAAAACATAAAATATACCTGAGGGAAGACGTCTTTCACGTCTTGTGTATTCCTAAAACTGGATCTCATTATTGAAGCACAAATTCAAGCACCAAAAGCATGAGATTTCTTTATTTAAAATATGCATTTTTATTCATTCAAGCTATATGGCTGCAATAACATTTTAGTTTAATTTAGTTTATTACACCACTTGTGCAGCCAGTCACAATTCACAATGGTACCATTTACTTGGGACGATGGTTTGTGTGTAACTTGTGTGCCATTTTTGTATGACAAATCATTTGTAGAGTAATTGTACATAAATAGTTTTAGCAAAACAAATATGATTATTTTTGAGAACCCTTTTACATGTATATACTTTACTGCAGGCGTTGCAATGACGAACGCTATGTAGTACAATAGTTTAGCGTTTATTATTTAATTTTCATAATTCACTAAACACCGCATAATCTAAAACACCTTCAACTATAAAACACTCTTGCTCTTAAGCCAAATGAAAACAAATAATTTACGGCATCTGGATGTACTGTAAGTCACTATTCTCTGCATTAGCACTGTTTTGAACTTGCTCTTTGAATGCTTTCTTGTTTACTAAATCTTTGGACTTACGAGTTGATCGGTTCAAAATGATGTAATCGCAAAAAAATGTTTCTTTTCATTTTAAGGCATTATTTTCGTTATAATGTACTGATTCACAATCTTAGTCAATATTTAATTATTATTCCAGTACTCTTATTGTGCCGAAAAAAAAACCCTGCTTTGGAAAGCACCTGCGTGAATGACACCGGTACGCTATATGCATACCGACCCACTTCGAGCACTGCTGAGATCTAATAAAACTGTTGTTAGTTTTTTTTTTCTGATGACTGTTTTTACAGCTAACTGAACAACATATCCCGGGCATATTGTATACTTGTTGTGAACAGTCTGGGAGTTTTGTTGATCTTCCTCTGGTAGTTGCGGCTGCTGTGACCATAGACTGAAACAGGTAGCGCGGACACAAAAATGGCGGCGATAAACTACAGTGACGTCACATGGAACCTATGGATAGAACGTACTGTTTTAACGGTCATGAAGTACGTTTGAATTTAAATATAGCACCTACTGAAGCAGTATGCGATTTCGGACGCAGCACCGGTCATTTCTTCAGACACAGCCTTTTGTTTTCGCTTTGTTGGTCGAAAAGGTATTTATACTTTTATATTTATGAACATTAGCTACCATAACTTTGCTACATAACATAGCTACCCACTGTGTATGTCGTAATGCTGAAAAGTTTACATTTTAAAACGTTTGCTGAAGTTGTCCGTCGTGTACGGCTGCTGACAGTTAGCATGTGAACACTTTTTGAAGCTAACCTTAGCATGTAAAGGTGAAATGATTAAATGTACATGATATTTACAGAAACTGAACTTAGGTATTTCATTTTCATGTGGTAAAAATACGCACAGAGACGCCAATGCGGCAAAAGAAAAAAACATTTGGGACGGATAGCCTCATTCAATAAATTACTGAGCCCCTGGTCTAAATCCAAATTCTCAATAGTCTTTGTAAATTATTTTTCAATGGACAAACTATAGTTATAGAAATAAAAAATCATAATACTACTGCTTGTTTTAGGATAGAAGATAACGGGAAGAATTGCCGTCGGACTAACCCCACGGCCGGCAACCACACCCACACACGGACAGAGCGCTGCAACTTTACAAATGTTCTAATTAAAATAAACGTATTTTGCTCAATACAATGTGTTTGTTGTCTTTGATTAGCCTAAATGTAAAATAAAATGACATCCAGAGAATTTAAAGTGAAAGTCCCCTAAACGTCCCGACCGCTAGACGTAACGGAGACCCTACACAATGACGTCTGGGGGACGTTCGCAGAGGCCATTTAAGGGACGTCCTTGGGACCTTTTTTTGTTAGCTGGGTTAGTGTTGCTTTAAGTCTTGCATCTTAGAGTCGATCGAAATTTGATTACATTTAGATTAAAATTGGAATTAATATAGATAAGATTTAGCTTACTCTATTTTCTTAAACAGGTTTTGTGATTGATAAAACCAAAAGATGAAGATTATTAGGCTACAACTGTTAGTGATTAACCTCATTTTGTGTGTCTATACATACAGAAGGTCTTCCTTTTCCTCTAATCAAATCTAATGGTTTACTATGCATCAGCAATGTTTTACTGTTTGATTGCTTTTGCTTACTTGGGCTTTCCAGGAGATTAATGGTTTAGAATAGTGCGACTGCAAAACCCAGCTTCTTTAAATTAATAATTAGTAGTAATCAATAATTAGTAGTCAATAATTATTATGTGCCTCTCACACATTTATCTTAATTTCCATATTTACATAGTGCAATGTTGTGTGTTTTTCACTGAAATATTTTAATAATAATTTGCTTATTTCTTCTCTAACCCTCACTCACGAACACTGTTGAGGCTGACCAAAATAACTTGTGAGGCTATAATTTTAATCGCTTTTCATTTATTTGTACAGATCGGATTTTGGTATAAAAACAAACAAAACATAAATAAGTTAAACAGCGTGTTATTTTCCCTCTTCTCTACGCTTCGCGCTCCAGTCCAGCGGATGGCGCTAAAACACATTTGTAACACCCCAGAGGAAGACTTTTAGCTTCACCACACTCTGCTGTTTTATCGTGATGCTGGTTTAATACATTACAAACTGTTTTAAATGTTGTTTTTGTAAATCGAAAAGTGCAGTTTTCGAATCTGATCAGATAAATACCTGTAATATTCTCAACCTCACAGTTTTGACTAAGTTTTGAAGCAAACAGGAATATCTGGAGGAGCTTAAGTTGAACTGAGATCTGCTGCTGTGAAGATGGTGTTTGTTAAAGAGGAGAGTGAGGAGGACATGAGTGAACCAGAACACTGGAGAATAAAACAAGAAAAACCAGAACCCTGGAGAATAAAAGAAGAAGAACCAGAACCCTGGAGAATAAAAGAAGAGGAACCAGAACTCTTGATAATAAAACAAGAGGAACCAGAACTCTTGATAATAAAACAAGAGGAACCAGAACTCTTGAGCATTAAACAGGAGCAACAAGGAGGTTGGTGTTTATTCTTCTTTCATCTTTAATGACTTTTGTCGTACATTAGGCTTACAAAGCTTTAATAACAGTTAAGAGTTATAAAGTTTCAAGCAGTATAAGATTTAGTTTGTTGTAGCAGAAACAACATTTAGACCAAAACAATCTGTTTATTAATGTAGATGGAGCAGCAAATGATGTAAGACATTTTTTTCAGTAAAATGTTAGATATCTGTGAATGAAAAATGTCAATTGTGCTATTGAATTTAGATCTGCTTGTGCTGCTTTATATATCTTTTCACAGCTTTTTTGTTTGTTTTTACTGCGTTGCACATTATTATCACGCACAATTCTGTTGAACAGTGATATGCAAATTCTAATTTTCCAATGGCTGCCTTGGATGGGTTAAATGCAGAGCACAAATTCCTTGTATGGGTCACCATACTTGGCCTCACTTCACCTCCTTTCCTTTCCTTTTTTAAAGACCCACGGTATGCATTCAAGGGTTAATAGTTATTCCTATGGAAGCATGGGGTTTTTGCCCATAAAGTTTTAAAATAGTAATTTGAAGATCAATGTATGTCATTTATGGAAAAATTCCAAGGACTAAAAACATTTATAAAATTACATCAAAATATTGTATAACAATTGTCTACTTTATATTGCTATATCAGGGTTCATTTTATGTTCACATCTCTCTGCTTTTTATGAGTTAATGAAAATGAAAACCAATCTTACTTTTTTTTTTAAGAGTTGATTGAAGAGATTGACGAGAATGAAGAACTGAGTGAAGCTGAGGAGCAAAGTCATGTGAAACCTGGAGAAAAACCATTGAATTTAAAGAAAAAAAGAGCCAAAAAATTGTTCACCTGCACTCAGTGTGGAAAGAGTTACACGCTCAAATCAAGTCTTGAGTGTCACATGAGGATTCACACTGGAGAGAATCCGTACAAGTGTTCACACTGCGACAAGAGATTCAGTCTGTCATCAAATCTGAAAACACACGAGAGGATTCACACTGGAGAGAAACCGTTCACATGTGATCAGTGCGGGACTAGTTTCAGACTAAAAGGGATACTTGCAGAACACATGAGAGTTCATACTGGAGAGAAACCGTTTACTTGTAATCAATGTGGGAAGAGTTTCACACAATTATCAAGTCTTAAAACACACATAAATGTTCACACTAGAGAGAAACTGTATGCATGTGATCAATGCGACAAAGTGTTTTTGAGAGCTCAACACCTGAATCAGCACATGACAGTTCATACAAAAGAGAAACCATATTCAAGTCCTTTGTGTGAAAAGAGATTCTCACATCTACGACGTTTGAAAGATCATCAGAAAATACACACTGGCGTGAGAGACTACATGTGCTTTGAGTGTGAGAAGACTTTTACTACAGCGAACAGTTTAAAACGGCATGAGAAGATTCACTCTGGAGACAAACCTTACAAGTGTTCACTCTGTGACAAGAGATTCAATCATTCAGGAAATCTGAAAAAACATGAGATGATTCACACTGGAGAAAAACCTTACAAGTGTTCACACTGTGACAAGAGATTCAATCATTCAGGAGACCTGAAAAAACATGAGATGATCCACACTGGAGAAAAGCCTTACAAGTGTTCACACTGCGACAAGAGATTCATTCATTCAGGAGAGCGGAAAAACCATGAGAGGGTCCACACTGGAGAGAAACCTTACAAGTGTTCACACTGTGACAAGAGATTCAGTCAGTTAACACATCGGAAAATACATGAGAGGATCCACACTGGAGAGAAACCGTATCACTGCACTGAATGTGGGAAGTGTTTCAATAATTCATCTGCTCTACACAGACATACAAAAAACACTCACAGTAAGTAGATCATATTGAGATGCAGTACTTTCATTATAATGCCGTGTCCTCACCAAATGTGACACAATAATGCATCAAGCAATAAAATATTATCTGGATAAATCTGTCCTAACCAGTTTTCCCAGTCAATGAAGTTCAACTTAATCTAAGATTCAAATCAACTCAAAGATGTAGTTCCTCCCCAAACATCAACGTCAAACGGTTAATTCTTGATGTATATATATATATATATATTCTTTTGCTCCATCATATGAATTATATCATTGCCTTTTCTTATGAGTATCATATCCTCTTGTATTTTACTTACTTTTTCGTGAAGGAAAGTAGAAGCTTTTTACCAACTCTTCTTGTTCAGAAAGCTGTAGAAGAAACTGTAACACTTTTAAAGGAACCGTATGTAGGATTGCGGCCAAAACTGGTACTGCAATCACTTTCAAAATACTGAAGAACGGTGTATCGCCTCCCGCTCCCCCCTGACTCGAGGTTGCCAGCTAAGCTGCAGGAGTAGGCGGCTACAAGGAGCTTCCAATGGCAAGTGACAAGTACTACACAGTTATGTTTATGCTTCACGAGAGATGTTTTGTGAAGTAATTATGTATCGCAGAAATTTACAGATGGCGATAAGCCAAATATTTCGTAAAGATGTACTGTAATACCACATTTCAGTCGGAACATAGATTGTTTTCATACCCTGCTCGTGGTGCGATATAAAGCTTTTTATGAACGCATTTTGCACTGCCGACCGTGGGAAATCCACTGTGTACGGAAGCGAAGTTAGCCAAACATAGATGAATCTTACTTGTCCAGGAGAAAATGACCAACGATGGCGTCTATCTTCAAATTCTTCTCCGTTTTCAGCCGTCTCCATCTTTCAAAGGCATCTCATACAAATCCTTGTTTTATTTCGGACTTTGACACGACGTATTTCGGGTTCATAACGAGGTCTTTTAGGTTTCTTAACGTTATACATGTTTTATCCGACACGTTCGTATAGCCGCAGCTGTAACGGAGCTGGCAACCCGGATCACGAAACTCTACTGACTTCGTGATTGGTAGATAGCTGGAGGGTGGAGCCTCAGACCAAAACACAAAACGACAACAATAACATCAGTTGAGGGCTGCAATTCTCACTTTTGAATGACAATATCCTGGCCGGACCACTGTTGTCAGTGATATAAGTATTTGAAATGAACATGATTTCTTAATGTCTAGTGACATGTCAGGGCCGTTTTATGATTAACTGACATAAATTTCTTACATACGGTTCCTTTAAGGGAGACTAAGAATTAATTTCAGTAGTGTTTTATATTCTTAAAATTATTGTTAAAATGAAGACTATCTGAAAGAACATCAGAAAATACACACTGGTGTTAGAGATCACATGTGCTTTGTGTGAAAAGACTTTTACTACAGCTAACAATTTAAAACTGCATGAGAGGATTCACTCTGGAGAGAATAGGCCCTTTTTTGTAAAGAAGAAAATAACCTGACCTATGAGCAGTATCATAAAAATAGTAACTTTTATTGTCTGCTAAATGCATTTGCGTATGGAAAATGTTTGCTTTTTTGTTTTTAAAATATCTCAATAAAGCTTTTGAATTAATTGAATTTTATTGTCATTGTATTTTTCTGCATCCAAACAAACTAGGAGCATTGCTCCTGACTGGTGTTAGAAAACAAACATACAGTTTAATAAACCACAGATAATAAATAAGACTTTAGGCTGTACAGTATAATTATAAAAGTGTATATAAGTGACTGAATCATAAAATTGACCAAGCTGTAAGCCCCTCAATTTGATAATTTCAGAAGAATATAATTACAATGTATGTACATAACCAAATCCCACCACACATGTACTACGATTACAACAATAGAAAACCACAATGCAGCCAAATTATGAAAAATATAAACGATTAATTAATTGGTTCAGGTTAGTCTCTTAGTTCCTTCACCTTCTCGGCTGGGATCGTTCAGATGACTTTGAAGCTGCATTTTGGATGTCCAAACTCACAGGCACCATAGACGTCCACTACGGAAATTTAGAAAAGTATGTATTAAAGAGCGCCAAATTGGTATTTATTGCTTTAATCTAATGAAATCGACAGAATTTGACAATTGATTCATTGCGATTTATTGGATGGGAGACGCACTACAGATCCTTTTCCAAAAATTAGCATATTGTGATAAAGTTCATTATTTTCTGTAATGTACTGATAAACATTAGACTTTCATATATTTTAGATTCATTACACACAACTGAAGTAGTTGCTATTTGAAGTAGTTGCTAAATATGCTATTTTTTTTTAGATGTATGCCCAAAAGCATCAATAAACAAATTAAAGGCTTGAACTACTTCAGTTTTGTGTAATGAATCTAAAATATATGAAAGTCTAATGTTTATCAGTACATTACAGAAAATAATGAACTAATTTTTGGAAAAGGACCTGTATGTAGGCTACTGTTCATTCATTAACAGAAAACAGCATAGACTGGGATTTACAAATTGATATCGGTCATAAAATGAGAATATATTAAAATAGCTGTCACTGCGGGCAACGCCATAACCAGGGTTTGAAAATTAGTGAGGTCCGAAGTAAGGTGTTAAGGATTGTGCTACAATAACACCCACATAAGGTCTGTTACTATGGTAAATTTGCACGTTTAATTGAAGAGTGCGCACAACAAGAACAGTGACTGACAGGACCGGAAAGTTTTTTGTTTTTTTTTTTAGGTGAGGGAATTTTTATTTTATAGCAAGTTATAAAAATAACATTAGAATAATGACACTGACATAAAACTTGACAACATCTCATTTGACCGTAGATACTGAATGAGGAAAAAGCGTTTTTCTCAGGTACTGATAGAAGAGTCAATCGCTTTCACGCACGTCTTTCAAAATAATAGTCTAGCGTCGAAAAAACAGAATTACATTTGTTGTTTCTTTGACTGCACGCTCCGTGACCCACTCAAAACGTTTTAGCGACCCACCAGTTGAGAAACACTGCTTTAATTATTTTTTTTTTTTATGACTTAAGGTTAACTAAAGAGCATGAGACGCCTTCCTGCTGGCCAGTAACGTTATTTGGCATAGTAGCCTAGTTCATTCTGTAACAAACAGATTTGTATTATGCTATTGTTTTTGATAGTGTTAAACATTTCTTTCATATATTAACGATGACCACTGCGTTTGTTTTACCGATTGTGGTATCTTCCTGTCAGCAATTTAGTTACAGATTGTCTATAAGCTTTTTTTTTATGAATGCACAATGTTGCCAGAGATTGCTATTAAAAACAAGCTGTAATGTTTTGTGTGTGTGTGGGTTCTTCAATAGCGACACTCTTTAGTAGCTTGAAGAGACGGAACTTTATATAAAGAAGTTTAGACTTATTACATGTCTCGCCGGGAACCAGGTTACAACCGGAACTACTTCCTGTCCCGCTGACACACCCCCACTCAGGGTCACGCACAACACAGATCTATAACTGAACAGACAAATAGGGCAACTGCTATTTGTTCTTATCATTACACAAGCAATTAGAAAAAGAAAGAAAAATATTTAAAAAATTAGAAAATAAGATTAATATATCACTAACACTAACGTTCCACTTTCCACTTTATAAACATCCAAAAGTGTCACAGTAAACTGGACAAATGGGTTAAAACGCATAAAAGGTGAATCTGGCAACAAACGGAGGCTTCACCCGTGTCGCGCTCTCAAGCCCCGTTCACTGCGCTAGCTTCTCGCAGCAACATGAATTGCAAACACTCATGTGATATGAGGTGGTTTAACCCTCCTGTTATCCTTGGGGTCAATTTGACCCCATTCAATGTTTAAGGTATGTAGGCTACATATATATTTGACTTTTCTTTTTTTTTTTTTTTGCTTCAGATTGAAGGACTTTTCCTAATTTAAGCGAGCTTGACATTTTATTTTTGCATATAAAAAAATGACCGAGGTCCGGACCTCGGTGACCTCAAAGCTGACTACGGCCTTGCTTAATAGGAAAGAAAAGAAAATAATGATAAAATAGTACAGAGATGCTTTTTTAAGTGACTGCGGGGTGTGCTGAACTTTAAAGGGATAGTTCGAGCATTTAAGACATGAAGTTGTATGCAATCCTTATCAGCACTATAGTGTATACACACTGACCCACACTGCGTTCACATCCCTGGTCAGAGTTCTGGCCGCTGGAAGTTTTTCAAGAAAGTAGTCACGGTTAGTTTCCTGGGCCTCAAAACTGTGCGTTTTTACGTGAAAAAAATATATGCGTTTCAAAGCTTGATTAATTTACATGACAAAAAACACTCCTGACAAAAATCATACCTCAGTTTTAATCGGCACTATATTCTTCCCGTTTCCATCAATCCGCGCTGCTGTCAGTTCGCACGTTCCTTTCAGCTGTTGATAGCGCGACTCGCTGACAACATGTCTGACTACGAAACTTCTGATGATGAAACCAATTTTAGCACAATGTCAGACGGAACAGACGACATATATATTTTTATATTAGACCTCGTTTCACGTGATTTCCACAGGAGTCTAAACATCAGATTGTTTACTGTACAGTTTAGACATGGGATCTCCAGTCCTCGTGAGCTACTGTCTTGCTGGTTTTAGTTTTTCTCTGATGCAACACACCTGACTCAAATCAACGGGTAATTAGCAGGCTTGTACAGAATGTCTCATTTGAGAAAGGTGTCCTGTCATAGGGAAACATCGAGCTGCAGGAATGTAGCTCACGATGACCGGAGTTGGAGATACGTGGTTTAGACCTACCTGTATGTGACTTCAAGCACACTTATAAACACGATGATACCGACACACGTTCCGCATAGCTACAGACAATAACAAATATAGCAAAGCATCATATTTTGTTGTGTTATATAGATTCAATTCATTAGTTATGACATTTGCCGATTTTCTCACCACATAGACAGTCGATTATTGTCGATGCTATCACTGCCCCGGTTAGAATATTCTCAGTGTAACGTTAGCCTAAAAACCGACGTTAGCTTCAAAATAAACCTGTCGTATGCGACATAAAGTTAGTAAATAGAGCTTACCCGTGGTACTGGTACAGCAGAACTCTTTAAAATCTATTTTTTGATTTTTCCTCCTTGGTTGGGTAATCGTCTTCGCTGAAGTGAGCACTGCACACACGAAAATCCTTGATACTGGATATTTTAGCTCCCGCAGAGTAGCCGATGGCAACCAGCCAAAGCTGTCTCATAACTATATCAGAAACAGGAAAACGATGGAATCTAAACGGCGATCCCTGCACATTCTTGTGTTCACAACCTGGGAATTTACAAGTTCGCACCATTGTTAATTTTCTACTTTTTACGTCGTTGTCATTTGAGTGTGTAATGGAACAGCTGATCGGAACGTGCGAACTGACAGCAGCGCGGATTGATGGAAACGGGAAGAATATAGTGCAGATTAAAACTGAGGTATGATTTTTGTCAGGAGTGTTTTTTGTGATGTAAATTAATCAAGCTTTGAAACGCATATATTTTTTTCACGTAAAAACGCACAGTTTTGAGGCCCCGGAAACTAACCGTGACTACTTTCTTGAAAAACTTCCAGCGGCCAGAACTCTGACCAGGGAGGTGAACGCAGTGTGGGTCAGTGTGTATACACTATAGTGCTGATAAGGATTGCATACAACTTCATGTCTTAAATGCTCGAACTAACCCTTTAAAATGTTAGGCAGTCTCATCTGTTCTCTTCACACAGAAGATATTTATACTGCAGGTACCATATAAATTATATTATGTGCACACTGAAAATTAAGATTGTATGGCCAGCCTATGCATTGTAAAAAGTGATTTTTTGATCTTGTAAATAATGGAAACATTATTTAGGTATGTTTTGCAAGCAAAAAGGACTACTATTTTGTCTTTTTACTTAAAAATGGCACATTTAACTCAGTACATTACTTGCAGTTTCTTTCTCATATGTTGTTCTAAAATATGTAAATTTAAATACAGTCTCCTAAGTAATATTTACTTAGTGTTCGCTATCCAATCAAATCACTCCAAAAAAAATGAACAAGTAGTAAAATGTACTTAGTTCAGCAAGATAATTGATGCGCATGCGTCTTTTGCTCCGAGTCTGAAGTGGCGCGCACAGAGGAAAGGAAGAGAGACTTCACGACGGCTAATGTGCATTTTACCACGGTAAGTTGTTAATATGCTTATTAATTAATTGAAGTATGTTTCCAGAAAAGGGTAGACTTATTAAGCTATCTGCAGTCCCAGTGGTTTGTGCCTACCGTTTCTTTTTCATCGAGTTACGGTTGCTAGAAGTGTTCATGTTAACAATGTTAACAGATTTTTGGATAACGTTAAAATTTAACCTTTGTTTTGTTAAACACACGGATATCAGAGTTAAATCATTACAGAATGAAGCTTTTAATGAAGTTGACAAAGTTTGCGATTTGCACCACCAAAAACAATTGTCTTTAAGTTGTATATATGACCTTAATCTTGTCAGACGATTATTGTAAAAATGAGTTTTAACATCCGTGCAAACTTAGCTCGAGGCATTGCCCTGTCGTGTTCTAGCATTCTGTCACAGAAAAGTTCAAGCTGCCAAAATGTAATAATCACCCTGTTTTTCGCTTATTATTAATCACACAGGATTTACGTTAGTTTTTAAAATGCACTTGTAAAAGGCAAATATTACCTCGAACTTTATTTATATTGTTTACCTATACTATAAGGTAGCTGTAAATAAAAATCGATAAGGTGACCATACTGCACACTTTAGCAATTACACAAGTCTGAATTCTTGTTTAAATAAATCTTAATTACTTAGCAATTGACCTTATATAAGTTGTCAAGCCTGTATTTTATTTCATGATGTTCTTTTCATAAACAACATCAAATAATGTTAAAATAATATTTAAAGTAAAGGTTACTCAAAATTTTAAATCAGATAACTAGGATTATCCTGTAAAAAAAAACAAAAAACATCTATAGGCATTACTTAAGTAAAATACATAAACAAACAGTCAATACAGTTTACTGGGAAATTCCAAATTTACTTGAGATTTTGTAATTACAGCTACAGTTCTTTGTGTTTAGTTTTTACTTGGGAATTCTATTGAAATAACTCACATTTTCTAAGTGAAAAAAAAAACCTAACTTCTCTTTAAGGGGGCCTCCGTGGCTGTGTAGGGAGCGACCGGAGTATAGAGGAATCTCCGGTGCCTTAGGGTGACCTGGGGGGTCATGAGGGGGTCTAAAATATTGGCAGAGGATGTCTAAAGGGATGATCTATAGAGATGTTTTTCTGTCTTTATATGAAAATGATCTGCTGCTGTGAAGATGATGTTTGTTAAAGAGGAGAGTGAGGAGAACAGGAGTGAACCAGAACCATTGAGAATAAAACAGGAGGAACCAGAATCCTGGAGAATAAAACAGGAGGAACCAGAACCCTGGAGAATAAATCAAGAGGAACCAGAACCCTGGAGAATAAATCAGGAGGAACCTGAACCCTGGAGAATAAAACAGGAGGAACCAGAATCCTGGAGAATAAAACAGGAGGGACCAGAACCCTGGAGAATAAATCAAGAGGAACCAGAACCCTGGAGAATAAATCAGGAGGAACCAGAACCCTGGAGAATTAATCAAGAGGAGCCAGAAACCTGGAGAATTAATCAAGAGGAACCAGAACCCTGTAGAATAAACCAGGAGGAACCAGAACCCTGGAGGATAAAACAGGAGGAACCAGAACCCTGGAATATAAATCAGAAGGAACCAGAACCCTGGGGAATTAATCAAGAGGAGCCAGAAACCTGGAGAATTAATCAAGAGGAGCCAGAGACCTGGAGAATTAATCAAGAGGAACCAGAACCCTGTAGAATAAACCAGGAGGAACCAGAACCCTGGAGAATAAAACAGGAGGAACCAGAACCCTGGAATATAAATCAAAAGGAACCAGAACCCTGGGGAATTAATCAAGAGGAACCCGAATCCTGGAGAATAAAACAGGAGGAACCAGAACCCTGGGGAATTAATTAAGAGGAACCAGAACCCTGGAGAATAAAACAGGAGGAACCAGAACCCGTCATAGGGACGGTGAGGAAGAAGAGAAGCAGCCCGAGACTTACTGAACACTTCCTTCAGGTCGAGGTACTCCGCGGGCACGTTACACAGATCCGCCGCCTTCTCCTGAAACACAGGGCTAGAAACAGACGGACAAGCAGACACAAGACAAGACTCATGACACTCATGACAATGCTCCATTCAGACACGGACTTCAGCTGCCAATCAATCCGGGGATTGTGTTTGGTGAGCCAGGGGTGTCCTAATACGATGGTTGCATGGGGGGAGTCCAGAATGTAGAAGGGGATACTCTCACTGTGGTTGCCAGACACAGTGAGAGTGATGGGTTCCGTAGTGAAGGTGATGTTGGGGAGGGTCTGGCCATTGAGTGCTTGGACGGCAATAGTGTCGGTGAGGGGGAGGAGGGGGTCTTGATGTTGACGTGCAAAGGTGAGGTCCATAAAATTAGCTTTTGCTCCAGAATCCAGTAGTGCAGTGCGGAGTGTGGAGGTCACGCTGGATGAGGTCTTGGTAGCGGAGATCCCACCCGACTGTAGCCTCGAATTTACTGCTGGGCTGGGCCTTTTACCGGGCAGCTAAAGGCAAAATGCCCGGCTGCCCCACAGTACAGACAAAGGCCCTGGGACCTCCACCTCTCCTTCTCCTCCCGGGTAAGCCGAGCTTGACCGACCTGCATGGGTTCGGGATCGTAGACAGGACTGACCGCGCCCTCGCCGCTGGCTCGAGATGGTCCTCTCTCCGCAGGGGGGAGCCGAGCGGGTAACCACCTCCGCTCAGCTCATGAGAGTCGAGAGTCTACCCGCAGTGCCAGGTCAATGATGCCGTCAAGGATGGCGGGTAGATCCAGGGCATAGATTTCCTTCTGGACGCGGTCAGCCAGCCCATGCAGGAACATATCCCACTGCGCCTCCTCGTTCCACTGACACTCCGCCGCAAGGGTGCGAAATTCGATTGAATAATCCGAGACGGATCTCTCCCCCTGCTTGAGATCCGGCGACCGCGCGGTCAAACACCCTCTTCATCTCGGCGGCTAGTGTCGTGAACGAGGCACAACAAGGATCCTGGTTCTCCCACACCGCCGTTCCCCACAGTGCCGCCTTCCTAGACTGTAGGGTGAGCACGAACGCCACCTTGCTCTCCTCGCTAGCGAACGTGCGAGGTTGTAGCGTGAAGTGCATCGAACACCTAGCGAGGAAAGCTCGGCAGAAGTTCGGCTCACCACTGTAGATCTCTGGGGTGGGAAGGCGGGGCTCCCACTGTGGGGCTGTGCTGGATGGTGTCGGAGGAGCAGGAGGGGTGGGCGGTGTGGGCGGTGTCGGAGGAGCGGGCGGTGTGGGCGGCGCAGCTGGAAGTTGTAAGTGTTGCATCCGCTGGGTGAGCTCGGACACCTGCCCCACAAGCGCTCCAATGGCTTGAGCTTGACTGTCCAACCGAGAGACGCAGGCTTGCATGAAATCCGCCACGGTGGGCTGGGAAGTGTCTGCTGCTTCCATGATGGGTCAGATGATTCTGTAACGGTGAAATAAGCAGGGAGGAAGCAATTGCAGAAATAAGCAGGTTTATTGAAGTGGGTGAAACAGTACAAAAGAAGTGATGTGAATGTCTCTCGTTTGGGTGAGGCAGGGGCAAGATGGTGCTGGTGACGATGCGGCGTGATGATCCTGGTGCAGATGAGAACACTGGTGAAGACGAACCACGGCAATCCCACGAAGACAAACAGATAACGAACACAAGAACACGAACAGCAACACGGTGACAGATATCCGGGGTGAATCATCTGACGGGGAAACAGAGCAAGGATTGAGTTTAAGTAGACAGAGGAAATGAGTGACACCGGGTGCGGGGAATGATCGGCAGCTGCGCTGATGAGCATGACGCACAACACACACAAACACACAGATCACGAGACATGAGAACACAGCGGGTGTGTGAACCGTGACAGTTTTGTCTAGTGGATACCATTAAGGAAAAAAAAAAACTACAAATACCATTAAAAACATTAAACAATCAACTGTTAACCAATAAAAACAGTGCATTTAATGGTCTCTAGTGTGTTTTGGGACATATTCCAATGCAATGTAATGATTTTAACAAGCCACCAATAGAAGACAACAATTTACCCACAGGGACAAACCAATACAATTTCCATTAAACACCAGGGTATTTATTGGTCAGGCTAAAAATCTTAATAACCATTCCATTGCCCAAAAGGTTCTTTGCAGCACACAACGGTTCTTCAATAATTTTCTAGAGTCAAATGAATATAAATAGTGCAATAAAATATATTAATTTGGGGTTACGTATTGTTGTGGTGTTTATTAATTAAAAAAAAGAAAAGTAATTCTTTTTTTTTATATCTATTATTATATCTATTATTTATTTTAATGTTTTTTTTTACCTGCCTCAAAACTCTCTGAAAAAAAGTTGCTCATTAAATTATTAGTTAACAAAAGCAAAACTCAGTATAAAAATACTGCAGTCATGTTTTAAAATAAAAAAAGGCTGTGATACAAAATCTTAACTCATAAAAGTGCCACTTTTTCCTACTAAATCTGCTATTATTATATTTTAATGAGATTTAAAATAGTTTAAATTGTACTAGATGTTTATTTATGTAAAAGCTGCGTGACTGTGACGTGCGCGCGCTGAGTTCATTCAAACATTCCAGCGGAGGGAGTTTCCATGGAAACAGGTGTCAACACTCCAACTGAAAGCCGCAACACTCCGGCTCTCATCGCTGCTGTTTTCATTTTTCTGAGGTGAGTTTAGTCTGTTCAACTGTTCCTGACACCTTTCTTACTTGTATTTGACACTTTCGTTGAATAGTTAATTCATAGAAATAGTTTAGTCTTCGAAAGCGTCCGTTAGCATCTCAACCGTTTTTAGAAAGGTAGACTAATTCTTTAGATTGAGATTTTATTTACACGTTTTGACTTTCCACATCTTTATGTGTAGATAAGAGGTTTTGATAGCTTTGTAAAGGGTTTATTGGAAGTTGTCTAACTTTTTTAGCCTAAAATACGCGCTGTACTATTACTGTTAATAGGTGACTTCACTTACATATAACTGAATGAACTGAATCTAACGTTAGTTCAAACGTGTTTTGATCTTTAACGGTTAACAAATATTGTTAAATATTGGTTAACGTTTCTAAAGGGAGCTGCTGACAGGAATGCAGGAAACACAGGTGAACTGAGAAAGTTTATTAAATGCGTTTTTAATGTACATATTACACACACAAAATATTTGCTTAAATCACTATGCATCTGTACCAAACATGAGTGACACAAACCTACATAGATATTTAAATGAAATCTAAGAGCTTTCTAACCCTCCATAGACAGCAGGGGAACTGCTATGGTCAAAGCCTAGTAAAACAATATAGACAATGGTAAAATTGTCCATGTAACATCAGTGGTTCAACTGTAATTTTATGTAGCTGAAAAAATACCTAAATGGTAGTGGACTGACCCGGAAGAGAAGAAAATGTTGAATAAAGTCATTATTGTTTTTATTTTTTATTTTTTGCAGACAATATCATAGCTCCAAAAATAACGATTGAACCACTGATGTGACATGGACTATTTTACCAATTCCGTTTTACAGGGTTTGGACTGACATGAGGCTGAGTATTTAATGACAGAATTTTCGTTTTTGGGATGTATCTCTAACATGCCTTGAAAATGAAAACTTAAATTAAATATGTAAAGTCTTCTTCAATGACCTGTTGAGTTAAAGAAATATGAGAGTGTGAGTGTAGCTCAAATGATGGATATCAGTCATGTGATCATCACGGCCCAATCACAGCCTGATATTCAGGTCAACAGTCTTTTACGCATGTGATCTGGATTAAACATTGAAATACAATGAAAGATGAAAGCAGGAAATCCAGACCTACAGGAGTAACAATTACTGACTATTAATTGCTAAGATCCTCAGAGTGGAATAAGAACTATTAAAACAACAGAAGAATGGAAAGAGTGTTTCATTGAAGGTGGTTGTGAATGTGTGTAGATGTGTGTTAGTTACAGGATCAGAGAACGACACCGTTCCTCCGTCAAAGTCCAGATTCACTCTCACACGATCAAGCTTCTGTTTAACAAGAAACCCAAATGATTCAGACAGTTCATCGTCTTCATCATACTCCACACTCCAGGCATCCTTTTTAAAGAAATCAAAGTTCTTCCTCTGGTTTGATGCTGTAGTCACTCCAAGACTCCAGTATTTACCCTGTTTAACCTTCACATCCCAGCAGTGTGTTCCTGAGTTAAAACCCTCTGAACCCAGAACACAGAGATTCCAGTAAAATCTCTCTGGATTGTCAGGAACAGGTCGATATCCGCTGTATCTCACACTGGTCAGATCATCAGACACGACGATATATGGACTTGCAGTGTTTGGATCCAGAATGACAGGAGCTGATGAGACAAAATCAACAGATTCTGTTATTCTGATGTTCATATAATGATCAAGAGTGAATCCAACACAGATTATTATGAATTATGATGCTCAAAATACTGAAAGTTAAACCAGTAACACATACTGAAAAGATATTCATTAAATTAATGTAAATTATATTAAATAATAGTGAGAATCTTTTTTTATAAGAAATATTACCTTTGTACAGAACTTGACAGTGCTTTCATATTCAAATAAGACAAACATTATAATAATGCATAAAAAAATAATGAGTATATCTAATTTTCTCTTGCATGAATCACAAAGCTCTTTACTGAATGCTGCCAAAATAGTATTCCACAAAATTGCAATGAAATAATAATAATAATAATAATAATAATAAGATTGCTGGTATTAACAAAAACTACAACTAAAACTATTCAATTATTCAGTTATTAAAAGAAAGCTTAATAAATTACATAAATTAGATGGAATATTGAATAAAACAATGAAAATTTGAACAAAAAATAAATGACTGAAACTAAAACAGAAATAAAATCATTTATAGATATACATATTAAAATTATTCTAAATATATATTTCACATTAATTTAAAACAAATGTCAAAAACACATACAAAATTACAAATTATTTGAAGTCCAGCAGATTGAATTCTACGATTCATTATTTCTAAAAAGGAACCTGCTGATTTTGACGCAGTAGATCACCTGGTTCCTCTCACATAATGCTGAAATCTACTAGTATCTGTGTATTAGAGCTCAGATGTTCTGCAGTCAGACTCACTGTTCTGGACGATGTCCCGCATCTTCTTCCAGACTCTGAACGGCAGGTTTCCCAAGTAACGTGGCACATCAATCAAAGCTCCAGAAGGCGTCTGAGGATCCGGCTGTGAGATCTGGACACTGGAAGAACATTCAGGAGTCAGAATTAGAGGACACTGGAAGAACATTCAGGAGTCAGAATTAGAGGTCGACCGATATAGTTTTTTACCGATACTGATAGCTAGGTTGGACCACACTGGCCGATACCGATTAATTAACTGATAGTTTTGAAAATGGATACTGAAAGGCAACTAAAATAGTGCTCTACTGTTTCTATTAAAGTACTACTTTGTAAATTAATAAAAGTATAATATTAATTATATATTAATCATTAAAGTTATTTCATAGTCCATTAATGGTAACAAAATAAACCTCAAAATGTAACAAGCAGTAATTGTTGAAATTAACAGACTCTAACAATAACAACACTTCTATTCTACAGCTTTCATCAATCTTAGTTGATGTACAAATGGGCTCATTGTAAGTGATGGGAATCAATCTTTACATTTTATCAATGTGCAAAATTGCAGTTTCTATGCTTTAGGTTTATATTTGGAATCTCTGTATGTCAGCACCTCAACCTTAAAATTCAATTTCATATCAAATTTATTTCATACTAAATTTACTTTATTTTGTTTTATTATTATATAAGCAGGCTACTTTTTTAAAACAATAGACAGTGACACAGACAGTGGCTGCTTTACCAGGCTTCATTCAAACGAATGCACAGATCTATTTCGATATATCAGATGTTTTTTCCTGCTCTGAAAACATAACTGGCTGTGTTTACTGTACATCAGTTTCGTATAAAAGTATTCAAAAATGCAAGTGCATTTAACCGCATCTGCAATCGAGCTTTTTAGGACGAACACACACAAAGCGAAAGTAAAAGTCTGTCAGTGCGGAGTTTTGTGCATCTTATTCTAGTAGTACATTCCAAACGGCAGAAATGAAGGCATATCTAAAGTAAAACACTGCGGGTGGAAGCACACACTGTGCAATGCGCAAATTCTGTGCAATGAAGGCCGCTGCGTCTCTAGTACGCACAAGTGCCACATGCGAAAAACACGAGCTCGTTGAAGAGATGATTGTAAATGCTTCGGAGTATCGATTTTTCACCCACCCTTAATGAAACCGGGCAAAAGTGCAGCGCCGTGTTGCGCGGACAATTCGCAGGTATCTCACACACACACCCAGGACGCGTCGCGTGTAGTTCAAGGGGAAGTCTAAACAGTTTATTTCACCAAATATAAATCACCAAACGGGCAAATGTTTACTTAAAGAATGACCAAAAAAGCGGCAAATATTAGTTTAAAGAACAGATCAAACGAAAAGAGAAAGAGCGATCTATATTGTTGTAGACATTTAAGAATTTTTCTTTCTGTTTCACATTATGTTTAAATATTATTTGTTTGAGTTTTGTTTCCGTTCAATCTGTTTATTACGAAAGAAGTTTGTGTAATTTGTAAATGTAATAAAGGACGTGGTATGAATTGGACGGGAGAATTGGAGAGGGTCACACAATTTTTTGACCATTTCGTACGTTTTTATTTGTGGAAAATCTCTTTTTAAACGAATTTCGTTTTGTATAATTTTTATCTTAATAAGAGCAAGGAAAACTGTCATTGTGAAATAAAGAGCGTAAATGCCATGCTTCCGCGGCCTGAAGAAAAGGCTAAAACATAAATTATAGCTCTATATGAAACATGCAGACTTTATTAGAGCTACAGAAATAGAAACGTTTCGTTTAAATGCACAGTACTCTATCTTCCAGCTCAGGGTCAAGTCTTTATGAACATTAACAAAGATTTGGGCCAGATATGTAAAACTATGAATAGCGCGCTGTGGCGCGGCAGGATTTCTGTCTGCTGAATGAACACAGCTTGCTTTTTCACATCATGCAGTGGCTTTGCATCAGAAGCAGAGAGACCAGAGACACCAGCAGATCACTCACCTTTCCATTGACACTGGAAACTCCTGCAGAACAAACACACCATTGATCATCAACAACTCAATCAATCATCAATCAATCAATTTAATCAATCAATCAATGATCTGAAAACAGACCTTCAGAAAGCAGACATCACTGTCTTTCATCATCTCCTCCATGTCTTTGATTGTGTCTGAAAGAGCTGAGATGTGTCTGTTGATCTCCTCCAGCTTCTCCTTCATCAGCTGCATCTTCTGCTCCTCTTCCTCCCTCAGTGCAGTGATTGTATCTTCTTCTTCATGTTTAAGAAACTGATGAAGCCTCTCAAACTGCTGTTTAATCTGATACTCTGTGCGCTCAGCTTGAGACTGAAATCAAACCACATTCGCTTCAATCATCTCCATCAACACAATCACATCATTCATAGCTGAGATTAACTCAGATACTTATATATAAGGGATTTAAAGCAGGTTGCTGATCATCGTTTACAAAAATAATCAGCTGGAGTCCATTATATTAAATATATCAGATCATAACTGAATATAGTGGTCCTACAGCTGTAATGAAAATGACTCTCGATTCTGTTCTCTCACCTTGATGTGTTGAACCGTGAACTCAAACGTGTTTTTCATAGTTTTATTGTGTTGAAGTTTCTCCTGTAATGATTTCAGTGCTGTATTGAGCTCCTCCTAGAATTGAGCAAAAATAAAAATACTGATTTACTCTGGGTTTTGTGCACATCTCATGCTAAATTCATTCAGAAATCAAAACCTGCCAAATAACAAAGCAGTTTGTAAATGCCAATGTTACTTTTGAAAAAAGTATTTTCCCCATAGTTACTAATTCCCAAATCTGTGAAACTGTATTTATAATAGTGTTCAGATCGCAGCAGTCATATTTAATCAAATCAACACTACAACAGGACTTTTCAACAGCAGGAAGTTAAAAAATGCATTTATTTTACCTTATATGATGAAACCACTTCGCTGATGGGTCTGAATTTGTGATTGTCGTGCTGTTGTGAATCTCTGCACACTAAACACGCCAGCTGTTTGTCCTCCAGACAGATGAGTTTGAGTTTCTCGCTGTGTAAACTGCAGATCTCCTCAGAGCCTGATAAACGCCTCTCTTTGCTCTGCTTCAGGAACGACTCACACAAGTTTTTTAACGCAAGATTACATGGAGGGCGTTTTGCGGATCTTCTCCTGCAGACGGGACACTCCTGAGTTTCTTTGGTTCTCCAGAACTGTTGAAGACACTCTTTACAGACACTGTGACTACAGGATAAAACAACAGGATCCTTGAAGAATTCACGACACACTGGGCAAGAAAAATCCTCTTCAGAAAGCGAAGCCATTTTCAGTGTTTGAGCTCCAGCAATCTGCTGTCTGTTGAGAAACAAACAAGGTACATATTAGATAAAAAGATGTATGTGATGGAGATGTTTCATTTCATTCACTCCTTTCTGATAAAGTGCACTGTCAGACATTATATAGCGTTAGTAAATAACTGAGTGAGTGAGCATTTTGGACACAGCAAAAGAGACATTTAGTCAAATTAACTTGCTTTAAAACTTTAAAATATAGTGCTATAAAACCTCATCATCTGAACAAACTTACGAGAAATAAACTTTGTGAAACACAGTAACACACCGGATTGTTTTAATGTCTTTTAAATATCATCTGCTCACTATGCTTGCCTACAATTTATTATTTAATAGCATATGAAAATAATTTAAGTAACAACGTTTTGAACAAAAGGCTGAAAGAAGGACTACGACTTGGATTCAGAGTGATAAACAAAACACAGATGAGTCAATCAACACCCCAAAGCTTGACATTCATTATTACCTCTTCATGGGTCACGTTTTATTCCAATAGCGTTACAGTTTTGACGCTGTTTTACGAATTTTGATCGCGTTAAAAACGTCTGGAAGCATTCGTTTCTTCTTCGCTTTGTTTTTGAAATTCTGTCCTAAAGATGTGTAATATCGCCCCCTACCATAAAACAATGAATTGGTTCTTAGACCAATTAGACAGTAAAATTGCTCACATACATTTAGGCAAGTATAATTAAATGTAATTTCTGAGAAGTAGCCTACATAAAATAGTCTGAAAGTATACTTTCATTTTTTTAGTTTAAAAGAAGTATACTAATAGCACACTTCAATAAACTTATTTTTTTGTAAGAGAGGGCAGAAGCGACCTATTGTTGCACAAACAAGCTGTGTTACGTGTATTTTACAATTGATTTAATATGATTTGAGAATTAAGAATTGCTCACCTCTCCTCAGAAGACTCGCTGAAGCTTCGTCTGAAAGATTGCAGTCACAGTTCCTCCCGAAAGTGATTTCAGACTGACTTCTGAAGCAGCGTAATGACTTAATGATCGACAACAACAGAGCTTTAAATAAGAAAACTAATATTTAATAAGGAGACAACTGTCATGGAAAAATTCAAAATCTGTTTTCAAATGTAAGACCGAGAGTGAAAAACACAAGCGCTCTGTTGTGAGAAAGACAGAAGACAACAGTCTCTTCTACTGATAAAGGCTGTCCAAGGATCTTGACGTTCAACAATATCTTTTCAGATTAGCTCTAACCAGTCACAGCCATCCCTCGTTAGAGGAATGCTGACAGAAGATTTAACCACAAACACAGAGAAAACACCTGTGCAAATAGAGCATAGAAACTAGATGGAAAATAGAGAATAAACAATAATTAGAAAATGAAGAAAAAATATAGCAGTTTCCATCACACTACAATAACAATTTCTCATTCATCTTTTACGTTCTGTGTTGTGTATTAAGTTTGACTGGTTTCAGATTAACTTTCTCTCTTTCTTCCTCCCACCAATTGTTGGCCTGAAAATTGTTGAAGGAAAAAAACAGCGCGAAAGTATGTGGGAAAAGATAAACTGAAGAAGAATTTGTATAATAATCTTAGCCCAGAAACATTACAGACAATTTTTGTTTAAATGCATTTGTTGCAGATTTTGTTTTTGCACAGTTCCACAATCGTATATATTACAATAATATAAATGTAACTAGTAAACAAGGATGTACTAGTTACATGAGGATTTACACTGAAGCAATGTCAGGTGTGTGAGAAGAGCTTTAAATATAAAACCAGTCTCAAAGCTTATCTGCAGTCTGCAGTAAGGTGATTTAAAGGGTTTGAAAAAGCTGTTGAATGCAAACCAGTTCCACAACACACCTGCAATAAATCAGTGTAAGGGGGCATGTCACCCATCACGTGTTCACTGTATTGTACACTGGAATGCTTTTAATGTCTTTAATGTGCTTGAAGAATGCAGTGTCTATTTTGACTGCAAATTTAGATTTTGTTTAAGTCATAGCCTTCTGTATGAAATGTCATTTAGTTTAAGTCATGTTGTAGTGATCTGAGTTGTTTTAATCTACAGTCAGCTAAATATAAGCGTATGTAAATTAGTCAACTAAAGTCAAATGGGTTTAGTCAAATGTTTTAAGCATTTCTCAAACAAATTATCTGAAATGCTACTGAATTAATTCAGTCAGAGGCAATAAGTGATTTTCTCTTTTTCTTTTGTTTGAGGAATTATAAAAAAAATACTACCGTTTTGCATTAAGAAGAGCAGTTACAAATAATATTATTATGTTTATTTCTTGGTAGTACATATTTGACAGTAAAGCAATGTAATTGTACTTTTATTAACACCAATAACAAGCAAAATCAAATTTCTACATAGAAAAAAATATATGTCCTACTCTTACTAAATGTACCAATGTATTATACAAGTATTATACAAAACTGACCAACAACTTTAGTGATTATAATTGATGTGCGATTCAGATGTAAAGTCAAGTTTGGTGTTTTGGGACTTTTTAATTAAAAAAAAAAAAAAAAAAAAAAAAAAAAATGCTAATAGTGATTTTAGATATTCAAAACAGCAAAAAGTAGAAATAAATGACTAATAAGCCAATATGTTCCCCTCTGCTGCCATCTACTGGTTATAGTGGTAAATTTGATTTAATCCCTTAATTTTCCCCCTTGGGCAGGTAGGTGTTTGTTATAAATAAATTGTTGGTTTCATGGTCAAAAAAAATAAAAAAATAAAAATAAATAACATCTTACCATTTAAAAAATATCACAAAAATTAAATCTATTTTTTTTCCAAAGTACTGTCATGTTATATCAGGATTCTTGCCTCAATGTCAGCCTAAAGGCTTCATTTAACAATGAAGGGTGCATGGAATAACTCAATTTTATACATATTTTTTTATTTCGGCCTATATTAAAAGATTACACACACTCACCAAGCACTTGGGCGTTTTCACATCGGGATAGGCATTTTTAACTAATCTGAAAAGCACTTAAGCTCTAGGCTTTTTACTTTCTGAAGTTTCCAGATATTTTGTTGTGTCTAGATCATGAGAACGTATGGATTAAAAAAATAAAATAAAAATGTGCACAGGAATGGAAACAAAGTTGCTTTTAAGTCTTGTATCTTTGGAAGCAGAGCCGATGGAAATTTGATTTCATTTAGATTAAAATTAGATTTAGCTAACTCTGTATTCTTAAAGAGGTTTTGTGATTAATGAAACCAAAAGATGAAGATTACTAAAACTGTTAGCGATTAACCTCATTTTTTGTGTCTATACATAAAGAAGTTCTTCCTTTACCTCTAATGAAATCTACTGGTTTTCTATGCATCAGCTCTGTTTTGAATTCACTGTTTGATTTTGCTTACTTGGGCTTTTCAGGAGATTAATGGTTTAGAGCTGTGCGATTGCAAAAACCAGCTTATTTTAACCAGTTACAATGTGCTATGTAATAATTTCAATATTTACATGCTGCAATGTTGTGTTTTTCACTGAAATATTGAATAATTTGCTTATTTTTCTTCTCTAACCCTCACTCACAAACACTGTTGAGGCTGATCAAATAATGAGGAGGATTTGTATTAATCAGAATCAAGTATAATCAGTGTGACTATATCCATTTATGGCATCAAGTTATTTCTCTATTATAATCATGCATTGCCTATGTAAAAGGAGCTGTATTGAAAGAATAAACAAACAAAAAATGAATAAATTAAACAGCGTGTTATTTTTTGGTTCTTCTCTACGCTTCGCGCTCCAGTCCAGCGGATGGCGCTAAAACACATTTCTAACACCACAGAGGAAGACTTTTAGCTTCACCACACTCTCTGTTGTTTTATCGTGATGCTGGTTTAATACATTACAAACTGTTTTAAATGTTGTTTTTGTAAATCGAAAAAGTGCAGTTTTTGAATCTGGTCAGATAAATACCTGTAATATTCTCACCCTCACAGTTGTGACTAAGTTTTGAAGCAAACAGGAATATCTGGAGGAGCTTAAATTGAACTGAGATCTGCTGCTGTGAAGATGGTGTTTGTTAAAGAGGAGAGTGAGGAGAACACGAGTGAACCAGAACCCTTGATAATAAAACAAGAAGAACCAGAACCCTGGAGAATAAAACAAGAGGAACCAGAACTCCTGATAATAAAACAAGAAGAACCAGAACCCTGGAGAATTAAACAAGAGGAACCAGAACTCTTGATAATAAAAGAAGAGGAACCAGAACTCTTGATAATAAAACAAGAGGAACCAGAACTCTTGAGCATAAAACAGGAGCAACAAGGAGGTTGGTGTTTATTCTTCATTCATCTTTAATTACTTTTGTCGTACATTAGGCTTACAAAGCTTTAATAACAGTTAAGAGTTATAAAGTTTCAAGCAGTGTAAGATTTAGTTTGTTGTAGCATAAACAACATTTAGACCAAAACAATCTGTTTATTAATATAGATGGAGCAGCAAATAATGGAAGACATTTTTGTTTCAGTAAAATGTATGTTAGATTGCTGGAAAACCCATCCACAACTTAACTTCAATGAGAAAAAATAGAATATGCATGTAATATTGTTAATAAAAGTCCATTTTGTATGGTTCCCAACTCAAGCTCAGTGCTTTACTGTCAAATGTGAATTGCTAAGAAATAAATGTGTAATATTATTAGCGAAGACATTTTTTAATGCAAAACAATAGTCATTTTATGATTACCAAACTTGTTTCTGGTGCCACTTCTAACATATTTTACTCTGAAGCCCAGTAAGGGACACTTTCTATGAAGTGGGTACTTTTTTCAATAATATTCTGTTAACTTTTTTTTTTTTTTTTTTTTTTTTTTTTTGTGAATAAAACATATTTAACCCTTAAAGGCATAAATGTTTCTCCAATCACTATTACATATTTGGGTCTATAGCAACCCGGACATTTATATCAAGCATGAATGGTCTCTAACTGCTGCAATAGCAAAAAAACTCTTGATATTTTAAGAACTATTACAGAAGAATAAAACAGCATATTTCATTACCTTTTGTACTAATGTACTTCCACAGTACATTCAGCATCTGGCTCATATTCGCAATGACTTAAAATCATTATTTTGTTAACTGGCAGCTTATGCACTGGTCATTTATGGAAAAATTCCAAGGACTAAAAATGTTTATAAAAATACATAAAAATAACCAAAATATTGTATAACAATTATCTGCTAGTTATATTAGGCTTCATTTTATGTCCACATTTCTCTGCTTTTTTTTGAGTTACTGAAAATAAACCAATATTATATATATATATATATATATATATATATATATATATATATATATATATATTATTTTTTTTTTTTTTTTTTTTTTTTTTAGAGTTGATTGAAGAAATTGAGAATGAAGAACTGAGTGAAGCTGAAGAGCAAAGGCATGTCAAACCTGGAGAAAAACCGTTGAGTTGCTCTCAAATCAAACAGAAAGATTTAAAGAAAAGAAGAGACAAAAAATTGTTCACCTGCTCTCAGTGTGGAAAGAGTGTCTCAAGAAAATCAAGTCTTGAGCATCACATGCACATCCACACTGGAGAGAAACCTTATGAGTGTTCACACTGTGACAAGAGATTTAGCCAGCCAACACATCTGAAAATACATGAGAGGGTCCACACTGGAGAGAAACCTTATCAGTGTTCACACTGTGACAAGAGATTCGGTGGGTCATCAAATCTGAAAACACATGAGAGGATCCACACTGGAGAGAAACCTTATCAGTGTTCACACTGTGACAAGAGATTCACTCAGTCAGGAGACCTGAAAAAACATGAGAGGATGCACACTGGAGAGAAACCGCACACATGTGATCAGTGCGGGATGAGTTTCAGACTAAAAGGACTACTTGCAGCACACATGAGAGTTCATACTGGAGAGGAACCATTTACTTGTTATCACTGTGGGAAGAGTTTCATGGAATTAGTACATCTTAAAGCACATATAAATGTTCACACTAGAGAGAAACTGTATGAATGTTATCAGTGCGACAAAGTGTTTTTCAGAGCTCAAAACCTGAAGAAGCACTTGAGAGTTCATACTGGAGAGAAACCACATTCATGTAATTTGTGTGGAAAGAGTTTCTCACGTCTACAACGTTTGAAAGAACATCAGAAAAAACACGCTGGTGTGAGAGACTACATGTGCTTTGAGTGTAAAAAGACTTTCACTACAGCGCGCAGTTTAAGACTGCATGAGAGGCTTCACTCTGAAGATAATCCTTACAAGTGTTCACTCTGTGACAAGAGATTCAATCAGTCAGGATCTCTGAAAACACATGAGAGGATCCACACTGGAGAGAAACCGTATCACTGCACTAAATGTGGGAAGTGTTTTAAATATTTATCTTCTCTAAAATATCATAGAAAAAACAAACACAGTAAGTAAATCATCTTCAGATCCAGGACTTTCTGTCATGACACTGGGTTGCAAGCTTTTCCCTCCTCCTCCAGAGGGCGCTATTTCCCTTCCTCCCGCACTTCACTCCCCTGATTGTATACACCTGTGTTGTGATCATGACACTCGTCTCACCCACACCTGTTCACAATTATACGGACTATAAAGCTGCTCATCTCCCACTCCTCATTCTGGCTGCATTGTCTTCTGTACCGTCTGTCTCTGTGTTTCCTGGATCCTGTCTCCTAGACCTGGTTTACAGTTCTGTTTATTTTGTGTTTGTATTCAAGTTGTGTTGTACCGTGTTGGCCTTTTGTATATTATCTATTGTTTATATTAAAAATTACTTACCTGCACTTGGACCCAGACCTCATCTCTCACGTGACACTTTCAGGTCTCACCAAATGTGACACAACCAAGCAATAAAATATTACAAGTCATAACAAGCGACTAGGGCTGCCCTGACTAAAGATATTCCTAGTCGAATAGCAATATTCCTAGTCGAATAATCGTTCATTTATGATATTAGTATAATAACCTGTGTATATACAGGGAAAGGTATAGTCCAATTTGAAGTTTAACATTTCCATATGATAGAAAATGCTAAAGCATGATATTAGCGCGTTCAAAACGAAAATTAAGGGCTTAAAACAGAATAGTAAAGGGTTTAAAGTATACAGCGTTTACGGACACAAAAATCAGTGGCCGGAACGTTATAGGCTAATTACAGCCTAACATAAAAACAGCAATCAGACTGCCTGTGCATTTTAATAATTTATTATCAAAAATACAAACTGTAACAGTTACATGTCAAAAAAAAAAAAAAAAAAAAAAAAAACTGTTTTGAATAAAATAAAATAAAATTCGTTCTTTAAAATAAATGAAATAAACTTATTAGTAGGTATACAGTGTGCGAATTATACCTTGACAATCGGGGGGGGTCAGCTTTTTATAGTTGTTTTTGTACAAGCGTGTACAAAATAGATATTGTGTGCAAAACTAATATATATGCGATATGTTAAATACTAGACATGCAGTTTGCTTTTCCAACGAGCATTATCCAGGGTTTTCTACTGGCCCAATCGGGCCAGTGGTTCAGATTTTTACTTGCCCTGCCAAGATTTTCACTGGCCCAACCAACCAACCAACCAAAAAAAAAAAAAAAAAATTAATAGTTATTTTTTAGCCACATTTTAAACAATGTGTCAAAAGCCAAATATAACTGTATATTTCCTTAAATACATTTGACAATTTAAAAAAATATATAATTGTGATGTGACTAAATTTATTCACAACAGTATGTCCAGGTTGATGGTCCCAGATCAGCAGTTAACTATAGTCTACATAAATGGAGGACTCCTATTAAAGGAATGTTGTTGCAAAGAAGAAGATTAAACAATATTAGTAAATAGAGTGTTATTAAGTGTAATTATTATGTTTAATTAGGCTCAGAGGTGCCATGAGTGCAATCAAATTCATAAATCCATGATATACAATTTTGAATACAGATATCTGCCAGCAGGTGGAGGCAAGAGACTGATTTAATTACTGAATCATATTTTTCATTTGATTAGTTCGAACCGATGGTTCATACGGGAATAAAGCAAGTGACTCTTAATGAATTGGAAATTGAATCATTTCACTAGATTCATTTAAAAACGCACGTTCATTCATAAACGAAACACCGCTGTGTTTGAATAGAGATGCGCAGCGGCTCAGTTGTGACTTGTTTCAGACCACTTTTGACAATGAAATAGCGCAAAATCAGGCAACAGTGTTATAGTCAGACAGTGAGTACGTTTACATGGACAACAATATTCCGATTTTAACGCGATTAAGTCAATACTCTGATTAAGAAGCAACCATGTAAACTGATATTTTTGATTAATTTAATCTGACTAAAGTCATAATCTGAGTAAACACAAATCGAATTAAGACAGGTGGAGTATTCCTATTTTAGTCGCATTATGGAAGACATGTACACACCTTAATCACCCTATTCGCCTTGTGTAGGACTTTTCGCCACATTTTGTGACAGGATACACACTAATGCTGCGTTCCAGGCAGGTTTTTGAGCTCGTAAATCACGTCTTCAAACCACGACTCAGGACTTTGTAGCGTTCCAGGCAAGTCACGCCAAGCATTTATTATTTTTATAGTATTAATAATTTGATTGCAACGTTATATTGTCCTAAACTCTATTTTTCCACCGTGTGCCACTTGCATAAACACCGCACCCCTAGAGGCTTATTGTTGTTTCTCGTGCTTATGTCACGTCAGAACTCGGAACTGGGAGTACGTCGATCTAGAACGAGTTCAAGGGTTTGACTGCCGTTCCAGTGCACTTTCACGGGTATAAGTTTGGAAAAACACGGGTAACGGGTTGTCTGGAACGCGGCATAACGCTCTCAGTTGGTCGCACATGCACGCTTTGGTTTCATTTTTATTCATTTATTGTTTGCTACAACATGGGCTTAATCAATGCTCATTGCTGATAAATAGTTTGTCTGTTATCATAATTTATAGTTTTATGGTAACGTATTTAACATTCAACCCGTTCTTTTTCATTAGAATTATTTGTTAGTATTTTTTGTAATTTTGTGAACGGGATTTCCGCTATTGGAATGTCTTAGGATGCTTTTCACTTTTACTTTTGAATCCATGATCTTGGTTTTGCTTACATATATAAGGCTACACCTATCAATTTTAAGATTTAAACAAATTCTTAAAAGATGGATTTGTTATTTTTAATTAAACAGCATAACAAAAATAAAATAAAACTAGCTTATATAGCATTTAACCCTTTCAGTGGTGAGTTTAAAATATTCTAGCAGACCCCTGAGAGTGAGTTTTTTTTAAGCGACCGTTATTTTAGAACGTTCGTCCTTATTGTTTCCATGGCGACGCATCAAGCTTGTCACGTGACACAACACAGACACAATAACACTATATGACAGATAGATCGCTTTTATTTCGTTTTTTCCTTTTTTATCCAGAATACTCACACACTTGCTTACCATGTCATGAACTATCTAATATTCCGATTCACAAATATGTGTGAATTAGTATGTTTCGTCGTTTAAAACCCTATATAAATGATCTGGATCATAATCTGTAACGTGAGATGGGCGCGGCCATGTTTGTTCGCGCTGCAGTTCACAGAGTCCTGTCAGCCGCGTTTACAGCACATACATTCCGTTTCTCCCGAAATACATGCAAGTAAGTGGCTGGTGAACTAGAAGAGGAATAGAGTGAACTTTTTAGATACTTAGCCTATGTGTATGTGATATGAATAAAACACATCGGCAAATTATATTTGAATAGATTGTTATTTGCTGCTTCCATAGACCTATGTGTGTATTTTACAAACTCTAAATGTCTCCTTTTACTAGTACTTATGTGTATTTAAATGTCTGAAACCTAAAATAAGCATTATGTGGTTAAAACACTGCATAGTTGTGATTATATGACAAGCACAGAGCTCGTCCGTCTCTGGCTCAGCGCCAGCCAGCGCGCCAAAGCGCAGTTTGAATTTGACAGTTGCGTGACGTCACCGAACATTCTAAATCCCATATGTGGGACCGTACCGCTCAAAAGGTTAATAACAAAAACTAATAAGACGAGGCATGGACTCCATCACATGCTGTGTGTTATATGCTGACTAAACAATTTATTACAGGGCGCGCAAACACTGAGCAATCAAAATAATTAATAATAAATAAAAAAAAAAGCCTCCAAAGCGTAATGTGAGGTAAACGGCAAAGATAACAGGGTTTTCAAAATGAAAACAAACAAAAAAAGTAAAACCTAAACTGGCTTTCGGTGACTGTGCTTGCGAGTGTTTTTTTTATTTTTATTTTTTTTTCTTAACTGTCGACTGGCTCTGAAACGCGCGCTGTATGGAGCAGACCCTTTGGAGCAGCACAGCATGCACTCGCACAAATGCGACCACGGCAAATTTTAACTCGCACATTCTAAAAAATGTGTTGCATATGTCCAGAGCCACTTCAAGCTTTGTAAAATTAAAACCGAAACATCCAAAAGTAACGAAGATGAACTGATAGCGTCGCGTGTGGACGTAATGGCGTGTGTCATTAATCGATCTATGCACTATAACATGTAAAACGGGAACATGAAAGGAATATTCTAAAAGCAACTCATGTAAACAGTTTAATCATAGTATTGCCTTATTCAGAATAAGGTCATTAATTAGATTACTGGTGTCCATGTAAACGTAGTCAGTGTAAGTCACTTAATAATAACTTCTTGTATAAAAAAAAATATATATATATAACATTGAGCGGGTGTGTCGCCGTGCAGTGATGATAGAGACAGGGGGAGAGAGTGAAACCAGAGCGATCGCAGCTGAGGATCAAGCCGCTAGAGAGGGCAGCTGCCTCGTTTTGTCGTTACCTGGGCGGGCCGCCCAAGTAAAGTCTAGGTATGGGAAACGCTGGGTAAGAAGTTCACATCCCTATTTGACTGATAAATTGATGATTATGAAAGATCACGTTTACTCTTTCACTGTTTAACTTCCGAGCATAGACGTCTAAATATAAAACATGAGTGATGGGTGGTCTAATTTAACTTTACTTTTAGGCAATGTTTGAAAAGTATATAGTATATAAGTTCGTATAACAAGAGAAGGCGTCTTGAACACTCACCGTGTCTATGGGTAGGCTTCCTATTCAGCAGACTGAATTTTCCCGCTTAGGCTGCTGGGGCGATTGGTATGAACTAGAGGGCTGCATTGGGATTGGGACCCAACGCAAATCTCACGGGAGCGGGCGGTTTGAACTTTGCTGCGGGTGGGAATGGGCGGCTAAAAAAAGCACTGCGGGATCCGGATGCTCAGCGCGCTTTGCGTTAGTCAGGAAAAAAAGTCTTATACTTACTTCGTTTTCAGGACGGAGGTAAAGTGCAACTCCATTTCATTGGACAGCTTAACTTGTTTTGCAGGGGGATTTCGAGAGGGTGCCCTCCCTCTTCCCTCGCCCGATGCAAATCCGTTCTGTACTTCTAACGGCCTGTCTACGGCACAACGTGCTGGATTAGTCTGTGTGTTGTAATGTTTGCGCGGCGCTCCCTCATCTGGCTGCATACGGCAATTACGTGAAAAAAGTACTTGAAGTCGGACTTGGTAGCCTAAGCGTTTTAGATGTCCTGGATAGCCCAGGCTACTATTCCCTACCAGTGTGTCAGAATACATGCAGGCCAGGGAAAGAAACAAACATGAATCTCCTTAATAACATCAATACAAATACGTTTTTTTTTTCCCCTGCGGGACGGGAGAAGAGGCAAAATCAATGCATTTCTATTATCGTGCGGGAATAAATTCTCAGAGTTTTGCGGGTGCGGGCGGGAGTGGTCATACATATTGCGGGTGCGGGCGGGAGTGTGACACACACGTTGCGGGAGCGGGCGGTAATGGTCAGAAATTCGGCGGGCGCGGGCGGGAGCGGGATGAAGAAAACAGTCCCGCGCAGGGCTCTAGTACATGAACCCTTATAGGGGTGGTCAC
>NC_133361.1:9434317-9544322 GCF_049309525.1 Garra rufa
CGTCCAGCTCTATATTGCAACTTAAAGGAAAACGCGGAAAGTGCAGCCAACCACCGATGGCTCGTTGCATCCAGCTTGGCTGATGTCAGGATGTAGGTAAGAGGGTTATTATCAGTAACCACGGTAAAATTGGTACCGTACAAATAGTCCTGAAATTTTTCTGTCACACTCCACTTTAGTGCTAAAAATTCAAACTTATGGGCCGGGTAGCGACTTTCACTTAATGATAGTCGGCAAAAGCAATAGCCCGAAACTTGGAGTCTTGCTCTTTATACAGCGCTGCGTCCAGCCCAATGGTGCTCGCATCCGTATGCAGAATGTAAGGACTTTTTGGATCAGCGAACCCTAGGACTTGTGCACTGGGAAGTTTCTCAATCAAGGTAGTAAAAGCAAGTTGACAATGAGGACTCCACCGAGAACCAAAGGGTTGCTTTGGATCGAACTGGTGGACCTTTGAGTCAAGGAATTTTTTATTCATTCTTGTGGAAGAATATCCGTGGGTCAGGTCATTGAGAGGCTTTGCAATGGCTGAATACCCCTTATTAAAATGGCGGTAATAGCCTGCAAATCCCAGGAAGGATCTTAAGGTCTTGAGATTAGTGGGAACAGGCCAGGATTTTAGTACAGATACCTTCTCTGGGTCGGTCTCAACACCATTTTCAGAAACAATGTGTCCTAGATATTTGACAGATGTCTGAAAGAATTTACACTTTTCAGGCGATAGTTTCAATCCGTATTCTCGTAGACGGCTCAGCACTCTAAGCAGACGGCTCTCGTGCTCCTCAAGCGTGTTGGAAAATATGATCAGGTCATCCAAAAACACCAGGACCTCTTCCAAGTGGAGATCTCCCATACACTTTTCCATTAACCTTTGAAAAGTTGAAGGTGCATTGGTTACTCCCTGGGGCATACGGTTGAATTCCCAGAATCCAAGAGGCATAAACAAAGGCTGTTTTTGGTTTATCTGCTTCATTCATTTCGATTTGATAATAACCTGACTTGAGATCTAGCACCGAAAACCACTTGGATCCAGTGAGTGCAGAAAACGATTCCTCTAAGTTTGGCAATGCATATGCATCCTTTACAGTCTGCAAATTGAGCTTGCGGTAATCAATACATAATCGAATATGTCCATTTTTCTTCTTGACGACAACTATAGGCGACGAGAAGGGTGACTCGGATTCTCTGATAACACCGGCATCTAGAAGCTCTCTCAGATGTTTATGAACAGCTTCTATATCCTGAGGATGAATTGGTCTTGCTCGGTGCTTGAACGGAGTGTTGTCATGAAGATTAATATGGTGTTTCACATGACTAGCATAGCCAACATCCATGTCATGCTGGGAAAAGACATTGGACATTGCATTCAACTTGGTGGTGATTATTTCCTTCCATTCCGGGGGTAATGGCGATTCCCCAAAGTCGAAAACTAGTAGAGTGCCGTTTGTTCCCATGTGCTGAGAAACTGGTCACATGCTGCTCTGAGACGATGCACTTATATGCTCCCAGCTCTGCAATGATGGTTGAAGATGGTATATAGATGTCTTGCTCCGATTCGTTTCTTACAATAACAGGTATTTGGTGAGGGAAATGTGTTGGCATAGCGACAAGACAGTTTCTAACGCACAGACCACCCGGCAGACCTGAATCCGGATGTTGGAAGACAGCATACTGACTTGCTGGAGTAGAGACTTTAGCAGAGCCTTTCCGCCATACGGTGTGACCAGCAGGAACGAGCACAGAGGATTTACTGAGCAGAGTTACAACTCCAAGATGGTCGCTGCAGATTTGTTTGTTAGTCACTTGGAGAGTCTGTAATACAGCTCGGTAACCAGATGCATTTGGTTGGAAGGAAGAATTGTCGCTTTGCCGAAACTGATCGTAGAGTGTTTCGAGAGTATTCATGCCAATCAAGATTGAGGTAGGAAATCCTGGTCTGACATCAGGAACAATGAGTGCAAGAGTTGGAACAGTAATAATACTTCCAACAAAGTCTTGAGGAAAAGTCACTGTAGTTTCATTGTAGCCAAGATATGGAACATTTTGGCCTGCTGCTCCTTCGACATGGAGTAACTCATGCAGGGGTTGAACTGGTTGATCGGAGAGACGTTCATTGTAGAAGGAAACCGGAATGGTCGTAACTTGGGACCCGGTATCCAGAAGACAGGAACCTTGATGACCTGCGACTTTGACATCAGCAGTACATCTGGATCCTATAAGTCCTTTTGGGACTCTCCTTGATGTAGACTGCAGCTCAGAACAGTTGACAGGAAGCTTACTCTTGGCGGGACAAATTTGGTACTGCTCAGCCCCTGGGTGTCCCACACCAGGAACTGGAGCTAGTTTAAATGCTTCTTTGCAGATGGATTTTGTCTCTGCCTTTTCTGCTGCCTGTCTTGAAATTGCTTTCGCTTAGCGCTAACCAGTGCTGGGTTCGGATCAGAATCACACTGAGGCTTAATGTGGCCATCCTCCCCACTGCGAAAGCAAAACCCAGGTTTTGTATTGGAAGAAGCTAAGTTGGCGTTTCTCCCCGTCTTCCTTTTTTCAGACTGCTTTGAGGCAGAATACGTAGCTGGTGGCTGATGTCTGTTAGTCTGACCGGCATTGAGAGTGGCAAGCTGTTGATGAATGGCTGTCATATGTTGTGAAAGCTCTTTGGTGAAATTGGTTATCGCAGTGCACAGATTTGATTCTTCATCCGGGCTGTTTACAAATTGAGCATGAGTGGTTACCTTTTGTTTAGTTCCTCCAAGGTGCTGTTTCATTCTTCGCTCCTTTGCTGCTTCTCTGTCCTCCTCTGTTCGCAGGAGTAGTAACAGTTCAGCAAAAGATGGTGGACTTGATATCCTTTAAGTTGGAGCTCTAAAATCATTCCAATGTCCCAACACCCTCTACAGAATTGAGCTAATAAGCATTTATCCATATCTCTCTCAGATGCTCCTCCTCTCCTCACAGCATGTTGCAATGCCACCTGGAGTCTCTGCAGGTACTCAGACGGCTTCTCTCCATGATTTTGGTAAGTGTCCATGTACTTGGCATAAAGTTCTTCACCATCCTGAACAGTGCCATACGCCGACTCCAGCTGCTGCATATAAACATCAGGCAGCGCATCATGGCTTAGATGTTTCACCATGTCACAGGCAGGGGGCAGCAGGCTGTCGTGAATTAGTCTGGCGCGTTGGAGATCAGAGATGGCTGGATCACGCAGCACTAATTCGATGCCAGACCGCCAGGTGTTGTAGTCCATTTCATGGTTTGGCCTGGGCACTTTACCAGAGAACGGTCTCAGCCGGTGGGTGGCATGCATGGATGTATCACTGCCCCGGACCACATGCTCCACGACGTAACGCTGCACGTCAGGAGGGTTAAGGTCACCAGTTGCAATCGATCGTCCCCCGGCGCTGTTCATACCGGCACTGTTAACCCCCTGGGGTCGAAAAACGCGTATATGCGGTTTGTGGCAGTTTCCCAAAAGGAACTTCAATTACTCTGTCATTTCTGATTGTACAGATAAAAGCAGTACATTAATCAAATCTGTAAAGGGTCTACTTTTATTTGTATATACTCACAAAACCAAAATAAAGAAAACAAAAAGGGTGTGCTGTCTGCCGCATTGATCTCCGTGATCTTCATTCAGATACGCGTCATTAAAATAGACTATAACTCAGCCAATACACAACACAGAGACATGAGCAATATATCTAGAGAAAGCTTGATATCTATACTTTCAAATGAAGTAATGTTTATCAAATATCAAATATTCTGTGATAAAGTAATCTGTATGAAACCAACACGATGTCCAGTCTCTCTTGTCTGCTTCATTAGTTTTAATTAGATCACGCCCAAGAGCTATTCTATCTTTTCATATTCAAATCGTCCACGTGAGGGCGCTGTGCCAAAAGTAGACGCCCACATCACAGTAAACTAATTAGAAAGCAGTTTCTTTTAAGTTAGTCCTTTCTGGAAGAAGACGGGCTGTCAGGAATAAAACTTACTTCAGAAGATGAACATTATATGAGACACGGCGCCATCCAGCAGAGGAGATATTTACACAAGTAAGATTTTTTCTTTTATACTTGTTAGTTGTTACTGTGACAGAATGTGCACACATTTTACCAGTTAAGACTTTTGGCCAACTGTATTTCCTGACTACAGCAAGTGAAACATTATAAAGTATGTTTCATTTCACTGCATCTAAATGTCTCATGATGACAGGATGTTTCGACCCCCTTTGGTCGAAAAACGCGCAGGCGCGTTTTGAGGCACGCTTTGCAGAAAAGAATGTAAAATTCTCGGTCAGTTTTGATCGTACAAATACAACCAATACATCATTCGAAACTGTAGAGGGTATATTTTTATTTGTATACACTGTGCTTTTATGAAAATAAGAAAACAGGCAGTGCACGCGCCCTGCCTTCACTCTCTCTGTTATATCTTTTTACAGACACATAAATGAAACAACCTAAATCTCAGTGATTACGTGCCTCACAGACATAATACATGTAGAAAGCTTGAAATGTTTACTTTTACATAAACCAATTCAAATAAAAAACTAATATTCTCTTTTTAAGTAATCTGTATGAAAGGTAGAAGGTGTATGGTTTCTCCTGTATCACTTCATTACAAACCTTACACCTGTATTTATCTCGCACTGTTTTTATTTGCATCTAACTGTTATACACATGTGCTATACACTACCAGTCAAAGGTACTTTTTTAAAGAAAAATAATTATCTAATTTTGTGAAATAGGTTTACTATGTAAAAAAAACTGCTCACTTAAAAAAAAAAAAACACTTTTAATAATAAAAAAGTTGTATTTAGATTTAGGATATTAATATGTTTTTAACATACTGAAAAAAGCACAAATGTCAAGGCATGTCAAAACTTATTCAGGGCCCCAAAACACCCTCAGACCCCAGAGGGTTAAAAGCAGAAGCAGGTGGGGTGAGATAAGTTTGTAAGGGAGAATACACTGGACCAAGAATTCGACTTGGTACAGAAGGAGGTACAGATGGCTCTGGAGGGTTTTTTGGTTGGTTACAGCATTTACAGCAGCGGGATGAAGTTGTGCTATAGCTTCTTGTATCTGGAACATCATTTCACCAAGAACCACCGAAATAATCTTTTCCAGACGTTTTAGCAATTACTTTCAAGTCATATAAATAGGTGTCAGTCTTTGAACCACCCAACTTTGAAGTGTAAATTTGGGATAAATTCTTAATATGGAATTCGTTATTTTCATCAGAAATAAATGTATAAGGCAGTCGTGAAGACAGTTTTGCTACTGACGCTCCCGACACAAATTAAACAACGAGCATATGATGAAAGTCGGATTCGCGATCATCAATAATATCATCACGATTAATGTCACCGTATTGATCAAGAAAATTTATAACTTCATAGGAACTCTCTTCAACCGGCCCATCCACTAAGATGGCATTAGGAATTTTTATCCCGAGTTTTTCAAAAACTTCCATCGAAAAACCGAACTGGTGAGTCTGAATAAACTGTTTGTGTTATTATAAAATGTTAGTTACTGTACAACCCAGCTCCTGGCTGGCTCGCCAGATGTAATGGGTACTTCAACTCACTAGCCAATATTAATATATCATTAATATTAGCTATACTAAATGAAATAAATAACTATTGAAATAAACAGTTTATGCTAGTTAGGTCACAAAAGTCTAGATTCGGCTACAGGAGCTGGTAGTCAGTAATAACACAGAAGCATGAATTTACATTTAGTACAGGTACCATATATTGAAAAGTGATTAAACAAAATATTTACAAACAAAAATAATGAAAATAGGAAAGAAAACAAAATAGTTACAGACTACAGTTGTACCAGTTATATTTAAGTGCACGTTGTGGTTATTGTACAAATAAGATATGACAATACAATTTACAACAAATGCCAAACACAATAAACAAAAAGAAAATAAACTGTCCCAGCAAGGTTTGGTTTCTTCAAGACCCACGCACATCCCACAAGAGGTTTATGAGTATTGATAAGTCCATAGGTTATTGTTCATTAAGGGAAAAGATGTGCATGTGGGAATGAAGCGCTAGACTGGGGAGAAGTGTGTGGGTAACAGGCTGTGGACAGCCTTCCTACCAGACCAGTTGGGTGGCTGTTCAGTGGATGCTGCACAGATGGTAGGCTCCCAGCCGTAGTAGTTCAGCTTGCCATCATTCATCCCCAAACAGAGGAAAAAAATCTGGCCTGTAGTACAACAACAGGACCAGTAAATGATAAGCTAAATTGAAACTTAAGTTACATTAAACTTTAGCTGATCATACACTCAAATATCATTCCAATATATACCCAATTCTAAATCATTACAGAACAGTGGCGGAGCCAGAGGGGTGTCCGGGGTGGCACTGGACACCCCTGACATCCGATTGGCCACCCCGGGTGCCACCCCAAAATTTTATTTGCTGCTGGCAGAACCTGATGCTGATTGACATCTCATTTGTCTAAAGAAGTTTTAGAATTTTGCCGGTAACGCTAGCCATTTCCAAATCAAGACGAGCCAAAGACATGAGCGTCAATGTAAGACGAATAATAAAACATCATTTTTGAAATACCGTACGTTTTATAGTTTATCATAAGGTTTGTTTGCTGGGTAACGTTTATTATCCGTTGTGTAAATTAACTAGGCGACGACGACATCAGTTAACTTAATGATATTAGAGAGATCAGACAGTTAACGCTATACTTCATCTGTGCTATGGTATTATATGTACATACCATGTTCCATACCATGTACAGGGCTCGAAATTGCTAGCGTTTTGTCGCATATGCTCCCAAAATCTAATTATATATGCAAGAGTGAGAAATTGTTGTGGTGCAACTTGGTTTCATTTCTTTACAAAACTTTCGGTAGCCTAACTACAGCACAGATGCAGTGACAGGTTGCTGTTCGCTCCAACATTACATAACCATTTGAACTTAATCTTTACATTTTTACATTTTAAGTATCAGTCAAAATAGGCTACTGTACAACGCGCCATACATCCACATCATATGATAACTCAGCGGGAAACGTAATTTTCTCTGGGGACACGTTTTTCAAAATCCCGTTTGTGTCCTCCCACTTTCAAATGGTTTTGTTAAAGTAATCTCTTGTATTGTAGAATGCACGCTCAGCGCTGCTGAGAGTTCCGCGCGATCATTAAAACGAAACCAAAATGCGCACCGCATTCAAAAGCAATCTTGAAAGATTCGGTCTCTATTTGCACATTGAATATTGAAAGAGTAGCCTACTTTGATTATGGCTGCATGTATTCTACACGACTAAGAAACAACTGTGTCGTTTATTTTTGTCATTTATAATATATTTTGTTATTTATGTAGATTCTTAAAAAATGCAGTGGTTGTCTCAAATTTAAATGGCTGTACCTATAAATGGCTTCTCGTCCCTTGCTTAAGGCATAAAATATATATGTAAAAAAGGCTTTCAGAATCAGCCCATTTGCTTGTAAAACATCGGCAATCAGAATAGACCATGAAGAATCAATATCGGTGCATTACTAAAAAAGAAATTGGGTGCTCCTATTTTTTTTTTTTTTTTTTTTTTGGTAAAAAGTTAAAAAAGTATTTTTTGTTTAGTTGTTTTTTCTTTATTGTAATGTTTTTGTAAATGAACTCAGCATTATTTTTGCAAATAAAACTTTAGAATTCCTTAATTTATTATTTCAACTTTATGAGTAGAGTTCGTGTGTGAGGACCCCCTGAAATAGCAGTGGCCACCCCCTGGCCACCCCATGTAAAAAATTCTAGCTCCGCCACTGTTACAGAATAATCAAATGTATAAACAATTAATAAACATTATAGCCTTGACAACACAGTCAAAAGTGCAATATTAAAGTTGCATTTGCCTGTACAAAGTTCAAATAAATAATACCACGGTACTGGGCTATAATCTGATTTCCTTAGTGCATGTAAACATACTTGGTGCTAAACATGCATGTAAACACACTCTGGTTTAAAGCTTATAAACCAGAAAAAGCAGACTTCACAACAGTATAAATCAAAAAATAATATCAATCAGTGCTCCTCACTGGCCTCCTTGTGCTGCTTCTTGAGTGACTTCAACTCCTGCAGGATTTTGCATATTTTCGCTGCTCTATGGTTCATGGAGTAGGTGGTTGGAGTAGATCGCTTCTCCTCAACACCAAACCTCTCCTGAGCTAGGGTAGAAATGATGGTCGTCATTGCGTGCAGCCTTCGATCCACATCTCCCTTTTCTGTTCTTTCCAGCACCTTGTCGATGGTCTCGTCGAACTGCCTCCAGACTGCCGTCATACAAGCCTGTGGCCACTTGATTCGCACCTTTGCCTGGGGCAGAAGACTTGGAGGAACGGTAAGGGGCACACGGAGGCTCTGAGCCTCAGGTTACCACTTCACCATCACCGACCATCTAGCCCTTGCACCACCCATCCGAGAGACATCACCATCACTGTTTGTTCAGTCATCTTACTTACTTCTCAATAAACTGTTTTTCACTGCAATTGCTTCCTCATCATTCGATAGCCGTCAGAGAATCATTTGACCAACCGCTTCGTTTCGGCTCCCATTCTGGTCACCCCTGATCCATCACGCCAGTTCGTGGTGGAGGTCGATGCATCAAAGGTGGGGGTAGGTTTTTTTCACACCGTATGTCGCCAGCCGAAACTAATTATGATATTGGTAACCGAGAGTTGTTGGCAGTCAAGCTAGCATTGGAGGAATGGCGCCACTGGTTAGAAGGGACGGGGATACCCTTTATCGTATGGACTGATCATAAGAACCTAGAATACATTAGAACTGCTAAAAGATTGAACTCGGTTTGAACTCGGCAGACTCGGTGGGCACTTTTTTTTCGGACACACAATTTACTCCTTGTACCACCCGGGTTCCAAAAACGCCAAACCCGATTCTTTGTCACGTATTTTTGACCGTTCCGATCGCCCGTCTACTCCCGAGGGCATTTTTCCCGAGACACTTATTGTCTCTGCCCTCGCTTGGGAGGTTGAATCGAAGGTTAAGACAGCCTTACAAGGGGTAACACCTCCGGTCGGATGCCCACCGAACCGTTTATTTGTGCCAGAGGGATTACGGTCCGAGGTCATTCAGTGGGGACACTGTTCCAATGTGTCGTCGACCACGTCTTTCGGTTACATGGCCTCCTGGCAGACGTGGTCTCCGACAGAGGACACCAGTTTGTGTCCAAATTTTGGCGAGAGTTTTGTAAGCTTCTGGGGGTGACTGTTAGTCCCTTTTCGGGGTTCCATCCTCAAAGCAATGGGCACACTGAGAGAGCCAACCAAGATTTGGAGAGAGCGTTGCGATGTATGGTCGCTAGAAATCCTTCCTCCTGGAGCCAACAACTTTCTATTGTGGAGTACGCCCACAATTCCTTATCAGTATCATCCATGGCCTATCCCCATTTGAATGTAGTATAGGGTACCAGCCACCAATTTTTCCCAGTCTGGAATCCGAAGTCGAGGTCCCCTCAGCTCAAGCATTCGTCGAGAAGTGCCATTGCACTTGGACAAGAGCCCGTGAGACTCTACTCCAGGTGGGAGTGCGCACCAAGGCCTAGACCGATCGCCACCGGTCTGGGCCTCCCGTATACGTCGTTGGTTCCAAAGTGTGGCTTTCTACCAAGAACATTCCTCTCCGATCCGTATCAAATAAACTTGCTCCCAAATTCATTGGCCCATTCTCTGTCACCAAAATCATTTGTCAGTCCGCCTCAAACTTCCTCCAGTGTACAGGAGAATCCATCCCGTGTTCCATGTTTCCAAAATCAAACCCGTCTTTTTTGCACACATTAATCCGCCAGCCCTGGTTCCCCCACCACCGCGTCTCGTAGATGGGGAGCCCACTTATAACTAGTTAATCGTATTCTGGACTCAAGGCGGAGGGGACGCGGATTTCAGTACTTGGTGGACTGGGAAGGTAACGGTCCGGAGAAGAGAAGTTGGGTACCTGCCAGGGACATTCTGGATCACTTATTGATGACTTCAATCAGCAGGTAAAGGAGTCTGGGAACATCAGGGGACGTTCCTAGGAGAGGGGGTACTGTCACTGTTCATACATCCGCTGTGTTCTCATGTCTCGTGTTCTGTGTGTTCGTTTACGTTGTACGTCATGCTCATCAGAACAGCTGCCGATCAGTCCCACTCCAGGTGTGTCTCATTACCTCCTGCTATATACTCACCTCATTCTCTCTACCCCTGTCAGATGATTCACTCTGGACCGTGTTGGATGTTATTGTCAGTTCTGTCTGTGTTCATGTTGGAGTTCGTGCTGGATGTTGTTCGTGTCTTTGTCTTGAATCGGTACTTGGATTAACACGTCATCACCACGGGACTCAGCTACACGGGATTACCACGCCACTTCACCATCACCGACTATCTAGCCCTTGCACCACCCATCCGAGAGACATGGCCATCACTGTTTGTTAGAAATAGAAATGTTTGTTCATCTTGTTTCACTGCAAATGCTTCCTCATCATCCCATAGCCGTCACAATAGTAAAACAATAAATAAACAAAAATGCCACTTTATTCTCTTTTTTCTGGATCATTGTTTTCTAGACTGATTCTTTTCAACTAAATTTAGTGTTGGGGTCCTTGTTTTGCTGCAACGGTTTAAAATTAGCACAGTTCCGTGGGAAAAAAAAAAACAGATTTGGCAAACATATATCCCAGCTGCATTCGAAGAAATGTAAATACTCTGCATATTAATAGCTACTCCATGATTCGCGGAAATTATATTCAATATTAGAATGTGTGCGTGAATCCCGGAAAAGAGGATTTAAAGTCATTCTATAAGTTTGTTTTTTTTAAACAAAAGTTAAATGTGTTTATGTTGTGTTTGTCACGGTGAAATGAGGTCAGGGTCCAAATGCAGGGAAGGTGAGTTTTAATGTAAAAATAAACAAACAAACAAAAGGCCAACACTGCACACATGACAGGATCTGAGCAGGAGCAGGATACACAAAACTGAAGACAGGATACAAGAAACAGGAAACAATGCAGACTCACAGAGTGGGGATTATAAAGTCTGTGATAATATGGATCAGCTGTGGGTGTGAGTGACGAGACAGGTGTAAGTGATCAGGAGGGAAGTGCGGGAGGAAGGGAGACAGTGCCCTCTGGTGGGGAAGGGAGACACCACAGCCTAGACACGTGACAGTGTGGGTACCTTCTTTAAAAGTCCTTACCAACCCCTACATCTCAGGTAGGGAAAGCAAAAGAACTCACAGCAATTCAAAAATAAACAAATCCATAAACTCAACATAAAGAGACAAATTAAATCAAAACCATGGCAATCTGTTCCAAAAAATACACAAAACACAAACGTTAACAAAAGTCAAATCACTAAATTCAATGATCCTGAAGTAACTCAGTCAAGAGCAATAAATTATTTTCTCTTTTTCTTTTGTTAAATGATTAATGACGGACATCATGATATTTATTAGACAGCCGTGTTGTCAAAAGCACTGACTTTGGTAATGAAATTTTCAAAAATGTGAATTTTTGATAGCATTCCTGATGAAGCTTGGTGTACTCTGAGAGCTCGCCATACACTGCCTTTGTCAATCTTGGAAATTTCTTGAAATACCTTAGTGTGACTTACATATTTGACAGGAAAAGCAATGTGCTTGGGGAAAAGTTGGGAAGTGTGCAAAATGTACTTTTATTAACATCAGTAACATCCAAAATCTAATTTCTACATAGAACAATTGATATATCCTACTCTTACTAAGTATACCATTATTCTTTTATAGTATTATAGGCAACATTTTACAATACGTGTGAACAAATGTGCATTCATTTATGTTTAATTAATTCACAGATAATCACAAGTTAAAGGGTTAGTTCGAGCATTTAAGACATGCAGTTGTATGCAATCCTTATCAGCACTATAGTGTATACACACTGACCCACACTGCGTTCACCTCCCTGGTCAGAGTTCTGGCCGCTGGAAGTTTTTCAAGAAAGTAGTCACGGTTAGTTTCCGGGGCCTCAAAACTGTGCGTTTTTACGTGAAAAAAATATATGTGTTTCAAAGCTTGATTAATTTACATCACAAAAAACACTCCTGACAAAAATCATACCTCAGTTTTAATCGGCACTATATTCTTTCCGTTTCCATCAATCCGCGCTGCTGTCAGTTCGCACGTTCCGATCAGCTGTTCCATTGCACACTCGAATGACAACGGCGTAAAAAGTAAAAAAAAAAAAATTACCAATGGTGCGAACTTGTAAATTCCCAGGTTGTGAACACAAGAATGTGCAGGGATCGCCGTTCAGATTCCATCGTTTTCCTGTTTCTGATATAGTTATTATGAGACAGCTTTGGCTGGTTGCCATCGGCTACTCTGCGGGAGCTAAAATATCCAGTATCAAGGATTTTCGTGTGTGCAGTGCTCACTTCAGCAAAGACGATTACATCCCCAACCAAGGAGGAAAAATCAAAAAATGGATTTTAAAGAGTTCTGCTGTACCAGTACCACGGGTAAGCTCTATTTACTAACTTTATGTCGCATACGACAGGTTTATTTTGAAGCTAACGTCGGTTTTTAGGCTAACGTTACACTGAGAATATTCTAACCGGGGCAGTGATAGCATCAACAATAATCGACTGTCTATGTGGTGAGAAAATCAGCAAATGTCATAACTAATGAATTTAATTGAATCTATATTACACAACAAAATATGATGCTTTGCTATATTTGTTATTGTCTGTAACTATGCGGAACGTGTGTCGGTATCATCGTGTTTATAAGTGTGCTTGCTGTCACATACAGGTAGGTCTAAACCAGGTATCTCCAACTCCGGTCATCGTGAGCTAACTGTTACATTCCTGCAGCTCGATGTTTTCCTATGACAGGACACCTTTCTCAAATGAGACATTCTGTACAAGCCTGCTAATTACCCGTTGATTTGAGTTAGGTGTGTTGCATCAGAGAAAAACTAAAACCAGCAAGACAGTAGCTCACGAGGACTGGAGATCCCATGTCTAAACTGTACAGTAAACAATCTGATGTTTAGACTCCTGTGGAAATCACGTGAAACGAGGTCTAATATAAAAATATATATATCGTCTGTTCTGTCTGACATTGTGCTAAAATTGGTTTCATCATCAGAAGTTTCGTAGTCAGACATGTTGTCAGTGAGTCGCGCTATCAACAGCTGAAAGGAACGTGCGAACTGACAGCAGCGCGGATTGATGGAAACGGAAAGAATATAGTGCCGATTAAAACTGAGGTATTATTTTTGTCAGGAGTGTTTTTTGTGATGTAAATTAATCAAGCTTTGGAACGCATATATTTTTTTCACGTAAAAACGCACAGTTTTGAGGCCCCGGAAACTAACCGTGACTACTTTCTTGAAAAACTTCCAGCGGCCAGAACTCTGACCAGGGAGGTGACCACAGAGTGGGTCAGTGTGTATACACTATAGTGCTGATAAGGATTGCATACAACTTCATGTCTTAAATGCTCGAACTATCCCTTTAATGTATAATTAATGAAGAACTAAACAATTGATTAATGATTAGTACACCAGCAACTAATGAACATTCTATATGATTCATAGATTAATACTACAGAAAAATGTGCAAGCAGAAATTGTGGTCTCAAGTAATCAATAAATTGTATTAATTCCCTAATAGCCCTTTTTATTAACTTATAGTGTAAATTAATGTATTAATTACCAAAATGGGTTCAAGTCATGTATTTCAACTGGCAGTTGTCTGCTTTAATTAATCATTAGCTATAACTATATTACTTAACAATTAGTTAATAGTTATGTGCCTCAATAAGTAAAGTCATAATATAACGATATCTTTGCAAATCATTAGCTAATGACTAATTAAAGCAGACAACTGGAAGTTGAAGTATAGCTTTGACCACTGTGGTCACTAACACATGAATTTACACTATTAGTTAATAAAATAAGTTATTAGGGAATTAATACATTATGGCACAATTAACTAATAACAATTTATTGATAACTTAATCTATGAATCATATTGATTGTTCATTAGTTGCTGATGTAGTAATATTTAATAAATTGTTTAGTTCTTCGTTAATTTTACTTTAACTTGTGATTATCTGTGCATTAATTAAGCACGAATTAATGCTTATTAGTTGCTCTAAAGTAGAAATGAATGAATAACAAGCCATACGTTCTCCTCTGCTGCCATCTACTGGTTATAGTGGTAAGTTTTATTTTATCCCTTAATTTCCCCACTCGGGCAGGTGTTTGTTTAAATCGTTGGTTTCATGGTCAAAAAAATAACCACATACCATATAAAATATATCACAAAAATCACATCTATTTTATTTTTTTTTTCAAAGTACTGTCAAGTTATATCAGGATTCTTGCTTCAATGTCAGCCCAATGAAATGTGCATGAAATAACTCAGTTATGAGACCCAAAGAAAAAAAGGGTCTCTTTTTTGTCGTTGTTTTGTGATTTCCTACATCCTCTGGGTTAAAAAAAAAATCTACAATTTAGAGTTTTTAAATTTTGTTTTTATTTTTAATTTTAGAGCATGTCCACTGTAGTGGACAACAGGACCATTTTAGTTTGAAACGACAGCCAAACTCAGAAAACAAAACTGTACAGAATTTGGCTGTATAGGGATATTCATCCAACATTTATGTAACAAAAACAAAACAACTGAAATCAAGCATTTTCTATAACTTGCTATGAGTCTGTTTGGGCGCTGTGCAGGAATTTTGGCCCACTCTTTTTAGCAGAATTGTTGTAATTCAGCCACATTTGAGGGTTTTCGAGCATGGACCGCCTTTTTAAGGTCATGCTGTGGGCATCTCAATAGGATTCAGGTCAGGACTTTGACTAGGCCACTCCAAAGTCTTCATTTTGTTTTTCTTCAACCATTCAGAAGTGAATTTGCTGGTCTGCATTGTCCTGCTGCAGAACCACAGAGTGCGGCATCTTTCCTGTTCTTCCCTTTCTGTCTCTGTGTCTGTCTCAGTCTGCTCATCTGAGTCTCCTGCAATTTCTTCCTCTTTTTCAACATCTTCTTGTATGTTACATTCAAATTTATCCTCATCTGACAGCTCTAAGTCAGAGTCTCCCTCAACTATCTTATGAAAATCCCCTCTGCTTCAGTTCGGCCTCCTACAACATGCAGTCATTAATTACATCAAGATGGTCCTTATGTCCACTATAGTTGACATTTAAAAAAGGATGATATTTTGAAACATAAACAATTTAACAGCTTTGAAAGCTAAATGTATAGTTACTGACACTTTAATAAACAAATATATTTGTGACAATAATAGTAAAAAACATGTAAATAAGCAAAATTTTACATATCTCTCTCTCCTTCCCATAAAATGTGCTCATTTGTATGCCGGCCATTTTGGATTCAGTGTAAGAATAGGTTCCTAGCATGCCAGCCAATCAAATGACATATCACTAGAAAGCCAAGGATGTCCTCTGCACAGTACAACAGGACTTGACAGAGTAGCTCAACAAATTCAAAGAAAATTCATGAAAACATAAGGTCCACTACAGAGGACACAAGTCAGTGGGCGGGGTCTCAGGAGGCTATATGTGTGTGTGTGTGTGTGTGTGTGTGTGTGTGTGTGTGTGTGTGTGTGTGTGTGTGTGTGTGTGAGTGTGTTATATTTCGACCTATATTAAAAGATCACACACTCACTTGGGCAATTCAAACCGCTACATAGGTATTTTTAACTAATCAGAAAAGCACTTAAGCTCTAGGCCAGGGGTCTTCAACTAAAACGGCTCGAGGTCCGGTAATGAACCCTGCGCACCAGCCGAGGTCCGGACAATTATATATAAAAACCGATTTATGTTTTTTTGCGAGACCAAGGTATCTGCAGCATATTTTATCTTAAATTCTAGACATTTAAATACCTTTTTAAAGACCTGAACAAAATTAAATTAATAAATAATTTATTAAAATTACTGTAAAAAGCATGATTTACAATTGAGATGCAGGTTTCACAAAACAAAAAAGATTTCTTAAATTATAAACTTCACATTCCAGCCTTCAAGAGTCAAAAGCATCAATTCTTATATTAATTTAAACAATTATTGTCAATCAAGTATTATATTAATTAACATTATATTTTATTGCCTTAATTGTTTAAATTGTATAACACATGATCTTGTCGATCCATCAGTTAACATTTACAACTCTACGTGTTTGGTGCTTAAAACCATGGACTGATTTTTTTACATTGGTCTTTTTGACAACAGCAGACGTACGAGCTGATTAAAAATGTCAGATCATTCTCCTCCAGCAGGAGGCGCTATCAGAATAAACACAAAGCAGCGCCGAAGCTGACTTTGAAACGCACAGCGCTCATTTTTATTCAATGGATATAACCTTATAAAGTTTCATCGCAATTCTTGCCTTTCAGTCCCCACATTTAAGACTATCTGAAATCATAATTAAGACTTTCTTAACCCCTAATAACACTACAGTCCTCAATGAAAATAAAGAGCTTTATTTCAAGAACCGACTTTCAAAAACAACCCTAGCCTACACAAAAAACGTTTCTTTTTATTTTGCACAAGAGAAATATTAGGGAAGTAAATTAATATCAGCATATGAAGTATATTCGTCTATCATTGTCCCTTAGAGAATGTGCACATCAGATGCTGAAAGCGCTGTTTTTACTTTCACTTTAACATATGCAGTTTTCACGTTGCTTGTGTGATATCCATTGGCTCACCGTCGTGGTTTAAAATATAATATGTATAAAAATACAGTATAAAAAGATATATTTACAATATTTTGCGACGTAACCCCAACATAATGCGTTTTCCATCAACGTTTTTCACTCACTGAAAGCTACATCTGTCTGCCGATCTCTGCTCTCCTCACTACACGGAAGATTGCACCCAAACGCTGACCCTAGTGTGCTTGATATAAATGTATTTATTAGAAATAGCGTTTGGCATTTTATTTTTATTTTTATTATGTCAAAAGCTTTCACGGTCCACATGGACGCATCTTGCGGTCCGGATCCGGACCGCGGTCCGCCAGTTGACGACCCCGGCTCTAGGCCATTTAATATTATTTTCTTTTTTTTTTTACTTTCTGAAGTTTCCAGATAGGTCGTGTGTCTAGATCATGAGAAACGAGAAACAAACAAAACATGAATAAATTAAACAGCGTGTTATTTTCCCTCTTCTCTACGCTTCGCGCTCCAGTCCAGCGGATGGCGCTAAAACACATTTCTAACACCTCAGAGGAAGACTTTTAGCTTCACCCCACTCTCTGTTGTTTTATCGTGATGCTGGTTTAAGACATTACAAACTGTTGAGAATGTTGTTTTTGTACAGATTTCGAATCTTGACAGATAAATACCTGTAATAATCTCACCCTCACAGTTGTGACTAAGTTTTGAAGCAAACAGGAATATTTGGAGGAGCTTAAGTTGAACTGAGATCTGCTGCTGTGAAGATGGTGTTTGTAAAAGAGGAGAGTGAGGAGAACACGTGTGAACCAGAACCCTTGATAATAAAACAAGAAGAACCAGAACCCTGGAGTATAAAACAAGAGGAACCAGAACTCTTGATAATAAAACAAGAGGAACAAGAACTCCTGAAAATAAAACAAGAGGAACCAGAACTCTTGAGCATAAAACAGGAGCCACAAGGAGGTTGGTGTTTATTCTTCATTCATCTTTAATGACTTTTGTCGCACATTTGGCTTACAAAAGCTCTAATAACAGTTAGGAGTTATAAAGTTTCAAGCAGTATAAGATCTAGTTTGTTGTAGCAGAAACAACGTTTAGACCAAAACATTCTGTTTATTAATATAGATGGAGCAGCAAATGATGGAAGACATTTTTGTTTCAGTAAAATGTATGTTAGATTACTGGAAAACCCATCCACAACCTATTTTCAATGAGAAAAAAATAGAATTTGCATATAATATTGTTAACACAAGTCTATTTTGTATGGTTCCCAACTCAAGCTCAGTGCTTTACTGTCAAATGTGTATTGCTAAGAAATAAATGTGTAATATTATTAGCAAAACCATAGTCATTTTATGATTACCAAACTTGTTTCTGGTGCCACTTCTAACATATTTTACTCTGAAGCCCGGTAAGGGACACTTTCTATGAAGTGGGTACTTTTTTCAATAATATTCTGTTAACTTTTGTGTGTGTGTGTGTGTGTGTGTGTGTGTGTGTGTGTGTGTGTGTGTGTGTGTGAATAAAACACATTTAACCCTTAAATGCATGACTGTTTCTCCAATCACTATTACATATTTGGGTCTATAGCAACCCGGACATTTATATCAAGCATGAATGGTCTCTAACTGCTGCAATTGCAAAAAACTCTTGATATTTTAAGAACTATTACAGAAGAATAAAACAGAGCATATTTCATTACCTTTTGAAACATAAAAGCCTTCTGTTTGATTTTACCATCGCTATCATCGTCAGGGCACACTTCCACAGTATATTCAGCATCTGGCTCATATTCGCAAAACTATCGTTTTCATTTACTTAAAATCATTATTTTGTTAACTGGCAGCTTATGCACTACATCCACCATCAAATGACAGTCACTTTTATATTTTATGCTGACGATATTCTTTTGTTTTATGCCTGTGATAATTACAAGTGAAACATCACATTATTATTGTCTATCAAATAGTGCCACCTCTGGGGGTCAATTACATGTATTTAGTCATCAGATATTAACATATTTCTGTGCATGAAAAATATACATGCACTATTACACACCTCAGGTTTCTAGCGACCCAATACACTTTTTACAAAAAAATGAGTCAGAAAACATTAATTATTTTATATTTTATTATTTTTTCTTGTTTTATTTTTCATATTGAATAGATTAAGAAAGGTGATGCCAAACTTAAAAAAATGAAGGAGGGAGAGTGAATGATGTCCTGGGTTGCTAAAGACCCAAGGTATGCATACAAGGGTTAATAGTTATTCCTATGGAAGCATGGATTTTTGCCGATAACGTTTGAAAATAATAATTAAAAAATCAACGCATCTCATTTATGGAAAAATTCCAAGGACTAAAAAAAAAGTATAAAAATAACCAAAATATTGTATAACAATTATCTGCTAGTTATATTAGGCTTCATTTTATGTCCACATTTCTCTGCTATTTTTGAGTTACTGAAAATTAACCAATATTATTATTATTTTTAGAGTTGATTGAAGAAAATGATGAGAATGAAGAACTGAGTGAAGCTGAAGAGCAAAGTCATGTCATACCTGGAGAAAAACCGTTGAGTTGCTCTCAAATCAAACAGAAAGATTTTAAGAAAAGTATAGACAAAAAATTGTTCACCTGCCCTCAGTGTGGAAAGAGTGTCTCAAGAAAATCAAGTCTTGAGCATCACATGCACATCCACACTGGAGAGAAACCTTATGAGTGTTCACACTGTGACAAGAGATTTAGACAGTCAACAGCTCTGAAAACACATGAGATGATGCACACTGGAGAGAAACCTTATCAGTGTTCACACTGTGACAAGAGATTCAGTCGGTCATCAAATCTGAAAACACATGAGAGGATCCACACTGGAGAGAAACCTTATCAGTGTTCACACTGTGACAAGAGATTTAGACAGTCAACGGCTCTGAAAACACATGAGAGGATGCACACTGGAGAGAAACCTTATCAGTGTTCACACTGTGACAAGAGATTTAGTCAGTCATCATATCTGAAATCACATGAAATTATCCACACTGGAGAGAAACCGCACACATGTGATCAGTGTGGGACGAGTTTCAGCCTAAAAGGACTACTTGCAGCACACATGAGAGTTCATACTGGAGAGAAACCACATTCATGTAATTTGTGTGGAAAGAGTTTCTTACGTCTACAACATTTGAAAGAACATCAGAAAACACACGCTGGTGTGAGAGACTACATGTGCTTTGAGTGTAAAAAAACTTTCACTACAGCACACAGTTTAAGACTGCATGAGAGGCTTCACTCTGAAGATAATCCTTACAAGTGTTCACTCTGTGACAAGAGATTCAATCAGTCAGGATATCTGAAAATACATGAGAGGATTCACACTGGAGAGAAACCATATAAGTGTTCACACTGTGACAAGAGATTCAATCAGTCAGGATATCTGAAAATACATGAGAGGATTCACACTGGAGAGAAACCGCATCACTGCACTGCATGTGGGAAGTGTTTTAAATATTTATCTTCTCTAAAATATCATAGGAAATACAAACACAGTAAGTAAATCATCTTCAGATCCAGGACTTTCTGTCATGACACTGGGTTGCAAGCTTTTCCCTCCTCCTCCAGAGGGCGCTATTTCCCTTCCTCCCGCACTTCACTCCCCTGATTGTATACACCTGTGTTGTGATCATGACACTCGTCTCACCCACACCTGTTCACAATTATACGGACTATAAAGCTGCTCATCTCCCACTCCTCATTCTGGCTGCATTGTCTTCTGTACCGTCTCTCTCTGTGTTTCCTGGATCCTGTCTCCTAGACCTGGTTTACAGTTTTGTTTATTTTGTGTTTGTATTCAAGTCGTGTTGTACCGTGTTGGCCTTTTGTATATTATATATTGTTTATATTAAAAATTACTTACCTGCACTTGGACCCAGACCTCATCTCTCACGTGACACTTTCAGGTCTCATTAAATGTGACACAACCAAGCAATAAAATATTACAAGTCATTACAAGCGACTAGGGCTGCCCCGACTAAAGATATTCCTAGTCGAATAGCAATATTCCTAGTCGAATAATCGTTCATTTATGATAATAGTATAATAATCTGTGTATATACAGGGAAAGGTATAGTCCAAGTTGAAGTTTAACATTTCCATATGACAGAAAATGCTAAAGCATGATATTAGCGCGTTCAAAATGAAAATTTAGCGATTAAAGCAGAATAGTAAAGCGTTTAAAGTATACAGCGTTTACGGACCGGAACGTTATAGGCTAATTACAGCCTAACATAAAAACAGCAATCAGACTGCCTGTGCATTTTAATAATTTATTATCAAAAATGCAAACTGTAACAGTTACATGTCAAACAAACAAAAAAAAAACAACAACAACAAAAAAAAACTTTTGAATAAAATAAAATAAAATTCGTTCTTTAAAATAGGCTAAATCAAATAAACTTATTAGTAGGTATACCTTACTTTGGCCTAGTACAAAACAAGACAAAAACAAAAAAAACAAAAAAAAACAAATGAATACTGTAGCAAAAACGCTGTTTGGTATAAAAATACAGTGAAAAAATATTATTTTTATATATTTCAAACGGGAAATTAACAAAAAAAGCCAAAGACAAATCTTAGAGTAAAACACAAGGCGGCAAAAAAATTAACTGCCTTAGTTGTTCTAATCAATTTAATGAAATACTATTTAAGACAAAATGTGGAACAAATGATTTAAAGAACACTAATAGACACACAAATCAAAAATATCATTAAGATGACGGATTATTGAAACAACAAATTGCAAACATCAGACTAATTTTTCTAACAGAATTAAAAACAACTTCTGCATTATATAAAAACGAATAAATAAAAATAATATTTATTTTTTTATAGCCTACCCGTTATAAAAATGCCCGTTTTTTTATATATATATATATATAGCCTAACAGATAGCAAACAGAAACACTACAAAAAGGAAATTAAGCATGCTTACCTAATATTTCAATTCTATTTAATTTTTTTCATATTACATGAGAGGAACACCAGCTTGTCCACAATGTTGGGAAGAAAGGAGCTTCTCGACTTGTTCACAATGAAGCCGGCCTTTGAAAAGATGCGCTCTGACGGAGTGGATGTGGAAGCGATACACTGGAGGCTTTGGATATCGATGTTTATTTTTTGCCACCATGCCAATGGTCCCGAATCAACCTTTGTTTTACCTGCCTAGTACATTTTTATTTCATCCTTGTTTTCTGCATGCTCCTCCTCATCAGTGGCCATCAGCATGGATATCTCGGACTGCGTTTCCATTTTCGGTTCGGGCTCACCATCCTCTTCAGGGCTAACGCTGTCATGATCACTTTCTGGCGCAGCTTCTGTAGATAAACTTACTGCCGACACTGTGGAGTAGGCTACGCATCTTCTCGTTCGTGTTGGTCCAAGAATGACAAGCTCTTAAAACGTGGATCTAAGACAGCAGCTCGTATATTTAAATGCTGGTCGCGATATTTTCCATCAGTTGCCATCTTGTGTCAATTTCAGATTGCACTGCATCAGCCAGACACCTCTCCCACAAGTGCGCTTTGGTATACCGCGAGGCATGAGATCGCGTTGATCTCTCGCTGTTTTGATGTCATACACTGACTGTGCTGCCCCTGATTGCGTAATTTCACATGATTTTTTTGTGACTAACCGACTAATGAAAATGTATTCGACCAAGCCCTCTTCATATCGACTAACGTTTTGTAGACTATTTGGGGGCAGCCCTACAAGCGACATGAGAGAGATAGGGTCAGTGGAAGGAGTGGTGGTGTTTTAATTTATATAAGGGAGCATTTTAGAAGTTTACAACTTGAATTAAAGGTGAACACGAGTGTTTGGGATTGAATTTTATTCTTTCCCCAAATATGAAAATTAATATAGTTGTGCTTTATAATCCTCCATTTCATGATGTAAAATTGTATAATGAACTGAAGAATCTTCTTTCTCTTGTTGATAACCGCTGTCAATGTATGCCGTTTGGTGATTTTGATATTTATTGGATGGTTAAAAATCTTAAATCACAATTGTAATCAAGTATGGAGAAATTTAATTTTAAACAATGATTGATAGACCCACTCGAATCACAAGAAAAAGTGAAACTCTTGTAGATCTGATTTTCACGAATAGACCAGAGAGGGTAATGAAAATATATAATCTTATTACTGGTCTTTCAGATAATAATATGACACTGATAGTAAGAAAATGAACTAGAAAACGTTTACGTCATCATAATAAAACAGAAATCAAATTTTAACAACAGGAATTCCCAAGTCAAAAGTAGTTCACTTTGAACATGACTTGAAGGAAGTTAATTGGGAAACGGTTATTAAAGAGTCAGACTTAAATCACAGTGCAGGTAATTTAGCCTCTATTCTAAGTGAATTAATAGGTAAACATACGAAAATCTGGAAGAGCCTATGAAATTCTCTCTTCCATGGTTTAACAGTGATATTCTTCAGACCATTAAAAGGTGTGTAGCCGGAATCGGGGGCTGTGCCTTTAAGCAGGTAAGAGAAGCAACAAGGCGAGGGGTTTTAAGTCTCGCGAGCGTAGAGAAACTATCGTTTGTTTACGTTTGCTGGTGTGCACTCCCCGGTGTTGGCGTTTGGAAGAACTGCTAATTAATGTAAGTAAAGGCTTTGTGCATTTTAAAACCTATACAAATTCGTACTCATACGAGTGAATGTAATTGTAGGATCTGTACCGTTGCTTGGAAGAGCTGCATAGGCGTGTGTGGGTGGTTACAACAAATTGACGTGAGTAGAGGTCTCGAGACCATTGCAAACACATGAGTACGAATGTATAAACCTCCAGATGCAATGTTATTCTAGGATCATCTCGTGCGGAGGGTGTATGATTGAAGAAAAACATCGGTTAATGAGACGCGTGTACTGTTTGCCTTTCCTTCTACAAAGCGGGGGGCTTTTATTGGCTATCAATATCATTTACGTAACCCAAGGTATTGTATTTCATATTCTTTAACGTTGTATTGTGGTCTAGGTATATACTCGGGGATAATGGTATTACTTGTGAGCGTTAAGTATTTATGAATGGCTGTAATCCGGCCTCCGAAGTATATGTGAGTATGAGTGTACATGTTGGGTATTATTGTTGGTACACTGAAGGGCTATGTGATCTTTTTAATGCATTAGGTTTGTTTTAAAATTTATAGGGGTTGTGCACCGTGTCTCTCCTTCAATGCAGCGATTGGCTTTTACTATTTGACACCGTGTCATCTTCACCCCCATTGAGGTGGTCTATTGCTACAGTCAAGTTAATATTGATAGTTGTGGAGACCTTATGTTAATGGCTGTGCTGTGCACTACGGTTTCTTTTCCCCCCCATTTGTATTGACTTTTTATTCTAACTGCTCGTTATAGTTTGTGTATAGAGATTATTAATTCCATTCTATGGTTGACTATATTGATGTGTATTACGTCTGGTGGCTTATGTGAACCTGACGATTTACCATATTATTGTAATTATAGGGTTTTGCCTGGTTGTGTTTTTGTTGTTGAATTTCCTACGTACTGAATATTTTTTTTGTGTGGAATTGCAGTGTTTTATGATTTTTGGTTTAATGATTTGGTTGGTTATATTTCATTTGTTTTGGGTTGGTGTTTGTGTGTAAATTTCTTTTCTTCAGTACTGTGGTTATTTAATGTAAGAATCTCTTTCAGTTGAGCCCTATATTGTCCACGAGATCAAAGTGATTAAGCTATTTGGTAAATCTCTGCCTTTTCTGTATTGTGATAGGTTGGCTGGTAGATGATAATATTTTGTCATAAAGTGTCTCATAGGTTTTATTGTAGATTCTGTAATGTCATATAAAGAGTATTGTCTTGTCAAAATAAACTAGACTATTTGCACTTTGGAGTTGTAGGTTCTTTTAGTGGGACCGCCTGTACGGGGATTTGCTATAACCTGTTCCCTTATCCTGTAATAATAGGGGTGGCGTAGTCGTTTCTAAATTTATAGAGTTAACAACAAACGAGCCAAATAATTGGTATCGGTTACAGGTGAAAAGCGAAATCTTGCTCTTAAAAAGTCATTATTAACAAAATCGTATACTGACCATCTTATTTACACTGGCTTGAGGAATAAAGTGTCTGAATTGCGAAAGGCTAAGGCTAATTATTTTTTCCAAATTAATTGAGGAGGTCAGAGGCAACAGTTCTAAATTATGGCAACATATAAATAGACTGTCAAATTAAAATTGCCTTAAAGTTAGTAGTAATATGATTCATAGTAATGAGGCTATAGCAAATGTTTTTTTAATATTTTTTTCATTGAATCCATAGAAAAATTAGCAAGTCATTTTAAGTATATTGAGTCGTCTGCTAAAGAATTTATTTCTGACCATACAGGCTTATTTTATATTAAAGAGGTATCTCGTGATAAGGTTCAGCAAAAGTGATTGCAAATATGCGTAATTCTGTGTCTAAAGATAGCAATGACATTCACGCTGAATTAATCAACAAATACCAAAGTTGTCTGTTGGAGCCAATTATGTATTTAGTAAATTTGTCAATACAAGCAAAAACATTCACAGAGAGTTGGAAAACAGCAATAATTACACCGGTCTATAAATCGGGAGATAAGGAGGTAGTTAGTAATTGTAGGCCTATTGCTATTCTACCTGTAGTTTCCAAAATTCTGGAGAAGATTGTTGCCGAACAATTAGCGGAACATTTAGAGTCTAACCAGTTGCTTCATCCACAGCAGTTTGGATTTAGAGACAAATATTCCACTGAAATGGCTAACTTAAAATGCTGATTACTGTAGATTTCCTGTAGACAGCTCTGAAATAATGTAGATTGGACAGTTTTTACAGTGCTTTAAAAGGTACATGTACACAACAATATATTTGGTTTCTTAGCATTTTTTTTTTCTTAGCATTGTGAAAGGGATCCCCGATGTTGATAAAAAAAGTAAATACATTTTTATAGGTATTAAGACATAAATAGATCTTTTCATTTCATAATGACCCAAAAAAGGTTCTTTGCAGCACACCGTGGTTCTTCACTAATTGTCTACACTCAAATGAATATCAATAGTGCAATAAAAAGTTATTAATTTCAAATTAAATAAATAGTGTCCTGGTATTTATTAATTTAAAAAAGAACAGTAATTGTTTTTATATCTATTACATTTTAATGTTTTTTACCTGCCTCAAAACTCTGAAAAAAGACTCTGATTGAATTACAAGTTAACAAAAGCAAAACTCAGTATAAAAATACGGCAATCACGTTTTAAAATTTTATAAAAAAAGCTGAGCGATACAAAATATTAACATATAAAAGTGACACTTTGTCCTACTAAAATTCAAATAGTTTCAAGTGTTTTAGATGTTTATTTATGTAAACGCTGCATGACTGTAAAGAGCACTCGCGCGTGGAGTATCATTCAAACACTACAGCGGAGAGAGTTTCCATGGAAACGGGGTGTCAACACTCCAACTGAAAGCCGCTACACTTCGGCTCCCGCTGCTGTTTTCACCGTCCTGAGGTGAGTTTAGTCCATAAAATTACACAAATAATACATGCATCTATTTCTGACACACTTCTTACTTGTATTTGACTCACTTCTGATGAATATTTACTTCATATAAATAGTTTACAGTCTTCGAAAAAGTCCGTTAGCATCTCAACCATTTTTAGAAGAGGTAGGTTAACTCTATAGACTGAGCTCTTATTTACAAAAGTTTTGACTTTTCACATCTGTGTGTGTAGATAACAGGTTTTGATAGCTCTGTTAAGAGTTTATTTGGAGTTGTCTAACCTTTTTTAGCCTAAAATACGCGCTGTACTATTACTGTTAATCGGTGACCTCACTTACAAATAGCTGAATGAACTGAATCTAACGTTAGTTTAAACGTGTTTTGATCTTGAATGGTTAAGAAATATTGGTAACATTTCTGAAGGGAGCTGCTGACAGGAATGCAGGAAACACAGGTGAGCTGAGAAAGTTTATTAAATCGTTAAATGCATTTTTAATGTACGTATTACATACACAAAATATTTGCTTTTATCACTATGCGTCTGTTCCAAGCATGAGTGACACAAACCTATAAGTGACCCTGGACCACAAAACCAGTCATACAGTTAAATTTGACAAAACTGATATGTATGCATCATATGAAAGCTCGATAAATAATTCTATTGATGTATGGTTTGTTAGGATAGGTCCTATCCTAACAAACCATACATCAATAGAATTATTTATCGAGCTTTCTTGGCTGAGATATATCTATTTGAAATCAGAAATCTGAGGATGCAAAAAAATCAAAAAGACTGAGAAAATCACCTTTAAAGTTGTCCAAATTAGGTTCTTAATAATGCATATTACAAATTAAAAATTACATTTTGATATGTTTACAGTAGGAATTTTACAAAAAAATCTTCATGGAACATGAACTTTACTTAATTTCTTAATGATTTTTGGCAAAAAAGAAAAATCAAAAATTTCGACCTATGCAATGTATTTTTGGCTATTGCTACAAATATACCCCAGCGACTTAAGACTGGTTTTGTGGTCCAGGGTCACATTTAGACATTTTATTGAAATGTTAAGAGCTTTCTGACCCTCCATAGACAGCAAGGGAACTGCTATGGTCAAAGCCCAGTAAAACACTAAAGACAACAGTAAAGTTGTCCATGTGACATCAGTGGTTCAACCGTAATTTTATGAAGCTGAAAAAACTACCTAAATGGTAGCGGACTGACCTGGAAGTGAAGAAAATGTTGAATGTCATCATTATTATTATTATTATTATTTTATTTTTTTTTTGCAGACAAAAAGTATTCCCATAGCTTCATAAAATAATCACAGCCTGATATTCAGATCAATAGTGTCTTACGCATGTGATCTGGATTAAACTGAATTTAAATATAATAAAAGATGAAAGCAGGAACATCCAGACCTACAGGAGTAACAATTACTGACTATTGATTGCTAAGACCCTCATAGAGGAATAAGATCCATTATAACAACAGAAGAATGGAAAAATGGTTTTATTGAAGGTGGTTGTGAATGTGTGTAGATGTGTGTTAGTCACAGGATCAGAGAACGACACCGTTCCTCCGTCAAAGTCCAGATTCACTCTCACACGATCAAGATGCTGTTTGACAAGAAACCCAGATGATTCAGACAGTTCATCATCTTCATCATACTCCACACTCCAGGCATCCTTTTTAAAGAAATCAAAGTCCTTCCTCTGGGTTGATGCTGTAGTTACTCCAAGACTCCAGTATCTGCTCAGTTTAACCTTCACATCCCAGCAGTGTGTTCCTGAGTTAAAACCCTCTGAACCCAGAACACAGAGATTCCAGTGAAATCTCTCTGGATTGTGAGGAACAGGTGGATATCCCCTGTATGTCACACTGGTCAGATCATCAGACACGAGGAGATATGGACTTGCAGTGTTTGGATCCAGAATGAGAGGAACTGATGAGACACAATCAACAGATGCTGTTATTCGGATGTTCATATAATGATCAAGAGTGAACCAAACACGGATTATTAGGAATTTTAACACTCAAAATACTGAAAGTTAAATCAGTAACACACATTGAACAAATATTTATTTCATTTACGCTGTCAATTATATTAAATAATAGTGAGAAGCTGTTCTATTAAGAAATCTTAACTTTGCACTAGGGATGTAACGATATTTCGTGGTGAGATATATCGCGATGCAAAAATGTTACGATATGTATCGTAGAGTGATGAAGATACATTTACGATATGACGACAATTTAATCCTATTGGTTGAGCTGCCGACGTCTCCTACTCTGCAACAGCGCTGCTTGTGCTTTCATTGCAGAATCAGATGCAGAAATCATTTGAACTGAATATTAGTAGAGCAACATGAGTTCGGCTGAAACTTAAATTAAAGATATCCTGTCTTCACGTCCGACAGCATTTTGGTTTCACAGTCATGCGACAGTACGACGGTTTAAAAAAAAAAAATTACAGACAAAACATTATTACAGTCACGGTGCATGTTATTAACACGGAGTGGGAAATGAAAAGTTCCGTGCTTCAGACTCACCCGCTTTTCGAGTCACACATTGGAACAATCATCTTAAAGCTTTTATGGCTCTTAGCGACAGGAACCTCCGAAGATGTATTGTAATCCTTTTATAAGCAGCAGCCACGATTTAAGCAGTTACCGCTCAGATAACTATTTACAACCAAAAGCACATTTCACTGAGCGCATGTCGGAGTGTTGAAAACATGATCAAGATAATTTAAAATAGGCTATAATGGAGCTGTATGATCCATAAAATACAGAGAAAGGCTATTAATAAAGGAAAAAAAATCCAGAAAATGCGTGTATAGCCTGCGCAGGTAAAATACAATTATGTGTAAAACGTAGGGATGGGAATCGAAAACCGGTTCTTGTTGAGAACCGGTTCCCAGTGTTTCAATTCCATCGAATCGTTTGCAAAATTTGCAAACGATTCCAGTGGGCACGAATGACGTCATCACGTGCATTGCGTAACTTACGCACGTTGCGTAGCTTACGCTCAGTCAATAAGCATTGGCGCCTAAGCGGAACAAACGCTCAAAAGTCTGGTTGTATTTCACCAAAAAAGACGAAAATAGGGCAACTTGCAATACTTGCAGCGTAGATATTTCCTCAAAGGGAGGAAATACCACTAACATGCTAAAACATTTGCGCACACAGCATGCAATAACAATAAAAGAATGTTGCGTTTTCGATCCGCTCTGGACTAACAGTTCTCAACCCAGCAGCGGCAGCAGCAGCAACAACGTTAGCATGTCCTCGGCTAATAAAGCTGCAGGACTCATTCATTCCCATTATATATTTTCTAGGGAGATGACAAAGATTCTCAGCCCTAAGTACAAAGCCCCAAACAGAGACAGTTTAACTATGCTAATCAACAATTTGTTGTCCCTTTTCTTCCATATGAGAATCGATAAGGGAATCGGTAAAGAATCGAATCGTTAAGCAGAATCGAACATGGAATTGGAATCGTAAAAATCTTATCAATTCCCATCCCTAGTAAAACGTCATCGTAAACTGTGTCTGATATGAAAACTACGCTAGTCATTGTCCCATAAAATGACAAATAGCAAATAACACATATAGTTTTTTCATTACGTTTCATTTATTTTGTTTTTGTTAAGTAAAACGAGACCTTGTTGTTTGCAACTACGTTTACCCCGAGACCGTGTCGCGAACACCAGCTCGAACGCAAAACACTTTCACTTTGAGAGAAAGAGGCAGCCGCGGAGAGATTCCACCGCTTGACGAGTCCATGTGAAAGGGCTTTTAAACGGTCTTCAGACAGCGTGAACACAAAACGGGACCGTTTGAGAGCAGCGTCAGCGTGTACCGGATTGAGTCCAAAGAGCAAATACCCATGCATGTCATCCGCACCGCACCTGACAGAAAAATATTATTCCACCCGTTACGTCAGTTTTAGCGGTTCACCCGTCGGGTAGGACTCTGTTTGGCACACACATAGAATCTTGCATTGATAGCAGGTTTAAAGAATTTGACATCTTGACAATCTTATGTTAAATAAAAAATAAAAATCAGTGACAGACAGACCTATTCAGTTGTTAATTTTAATACAGGTTTTATTAAACCTTAAAATGTGACCTTGTATGTAAAACTAAGAAAGCTATTGAATTTTTTTTTTATCTGTTGTTTGATTTTCAGTTTCATGTTTTAACTTTTGTTCAAAATATCGTGATACGTATCGTATCGTGAACCCAATATCGGGATACGTACCGTATCGTGACCTAGGCATATCGTTACACCCCTACTTTGCACAGAACTTTGCAGTGCATTCATATTCAAATGAAATAAACAATATAATAATTAGAGCCCGACCGATAAGGATTTTGAAGGCCGATACGATACAAATATTTGTTGGTTTTAAAATCCGATATTCCGATATATTGGCCGATATTTTTTATTTTATGTTTTATATTTCAGAAACGCAAAAACAAAACATTAACAGATATCCCTAACATTAGTTATTTGTAGTCAATTATGAGTTTTAACTGACATAATATGATAATGCATTTAAAAAACAAACTTTTACAATGGCAGCTTGCTTGTTGCACTTTTTAATTTTTTTTCCACCAAGCTCCACTATAAATGCTGATACCGATAGTTTGGAAAATGCCTAATGTCAGCCTGCCGATAAATCGGTCAGGCTCTAATAATAATGCATAAGAAATAATGACTATATATATTTATATTTTTCTCTAGTATGAATCACAAAGCTCTTTACTGAATGCCGCCAAAATAGTAGATATTATTCAACAAAATTGCATTGGAATAATAATAATACGCTTGCTAGTATTAACAAAAACTACAACTAAAACTATTCAATTATTTATTTAATTATTCAGTAATTGAAAGAGAGGTTAAAAAAAATAGATGAAATTTTGAATGAAACAATGAACATTTGAAGAAAAAAAAAGTTACCAGGAAAATCCTGAAGTATTAAAATGGCTAAAACTAAAACATATTAAAATGATACTAAATATATATTTTACATTAATAAAAATGGCAAAAACACATACAAAATGACTTTAATTATCAGTCTCAGGAAAGACACAGGTTCTTTTTTTAAAGTCAAGCAGATTGAAATCTGCAATTCATTATTTCTAAAAAGGAACCTGCTGATCTTGACGCAGTAGATCATCTGGTTCCTCTCACATGATGCTGAAATCTTCAACTAGTGTGTGTGTGTATAAGAGCTCAGACGTTCTGCAGTCAGACTCACTGTTCTGGACGATGTCCTGCATCTTCTTCCAGACTCTGAACGGCAGGTTTCCCAAGTAACGTGGCACATTGATCAAAGCTCCAGAAGGCGTCTGTGGATCCGGCTGTGAGATCTGGACTCTGGAAGAACATTCAGGAGTCAGAACTGCAGTGGCTTTGGATCAGAAGCAGAGAGACCAGAGACACCAGCAGATCACTCACCTTTCCATTGAGACTGGAAACTCCTGCAGAACAAACACACCATTGATCAACAACTCAATCAATCAATCAATCAATGATCTGAAATCAGACCTTTAGAAAGCAGACATCACTGGCTTTCATCATCTCCTCCGTGTCTTTGATTGTGTGTGAAAGAGCTGAGATGTGTCTGTTGATCTCCTCCAGCTTCTCCTTCATCAGCTGCTTCTTCTGCTCCTCTTCCTCCCTCAGTGCTGTGATTGTAGCTTCTTCTTCATCTCTGAGAAACTGATGAAGCCTCTCAAACTGCTGTTTAATCTGACGCTCTGTGCGCTCAGCTTGAGACTGAAACATGAAACACAGTAAACTGCACACAGCCTGCTTAAAGTAGCTGTTCATTTTCACGAGCTGCTGTGACTTCCGTAACAATGTGACGTCCGATCTACTCAGTCACCGCCTTCAGTCACCACCCCAGTACCAATCACCGTACCACCCTCCTTTTGTCAAACCCAGACAATATCATGTCCATAACATTGCTAAGCAACAACAACACGAAAACAAGTCGAGAAAACTCTGTTCAGTCTATAGATGTCGAAACTACATCATTGCACAGGCTTCAGAACAACGTGAATATAAGAGACCAGTGGCACGTCAACTTCAGCCTCTTTCACACAGCCATTCCAGTAAACACGGATAATGTGTCCCATGATTTGTTCCGGAGTTGTTTGATTTGGTTCATTCACAGTTGTTTTCCGGAATCTGTGCGTGCTTTACACACAACCCAAAAAGACATGTGACGTTTGGATGTGAGGTGTAATGCGACGCGTACATTTCACTAAACTGAAACTAACCTGAACAAACTGTGCTTCAGTGCTGATAGTGAGGAGCTGGCTCTGCCCGATCGCCACTTCATTCCACTTTGCACATATCTTTTCGTTGTGAAGAGTCGCAGGGTAACGTGCATCATCACTACAACACTGCCTTTATGGTTCTGGCTTTTGTTCACACAGCGCTCGTTCCCGTAATTTTCCAGAATCAGCGTGCATTGTGAAAGGGGCTTTACTAAAGCAACAGTTATGTAGCTTACTGCATTCGGTGTTTGAAAAAGAAAAAAACATTAATGATCATTCTGAAATATCCTGTTGAGTATCAGCAAGCTAGGCTCGCTCTATGGCTCTGGGCTCGGCTAAAGCATACATGACCGTAGTTACCTGTGATTGGCCTGGTTGTGCGTCACTCAGAAAACAACAGGCTAATCAGAAGAGAGGCTCATGAATATTAATTAGATGGGCCAAAATCCACCTGTTTTAGACAGAGCTCCTAAAAAGGAGCTGTAAAAATATATTGAGATGTATTTTGGCACTTATACCGCAAATATATATTCTTAAGGACATCAACAACTAAAATAAACCTCCAGAAATGTGTACAATATGGGACCTTTAAAATAAAAAACTGAAAAGATCCCGATCCTTTCATACCCTTTTCTGGGACACTCTAAATTTAGCTCAGGAGCATTCATATTGCTTCTAGATGTTACTACACTTCAAGTGGAGTTAAACTGTGGCAGATTCATTTGAATGAGTATGGTTTAGAAAGGCACACACCTCTCAGAAAAGGTCTAACAGCTGAAAATGCAATTTCAGAGCAAAATGTCCAAGTCCTGAGGTCAAGATAACTGCCTGTAGAGCTCAGTGACAGACTTGCGTTGAGGCAATGATCTAGGGAAGAGTTCAGAAACAAATCTGCTGCATTGAAGGTTGACAGAAGCATTATCCATAATGGAAGACAATTGGAACAACTAGGAATCTAGAAAATGTCTGCCAGCCCCCATCCAAGCTGACAGAGCTTGAGAGGTGAAAAGGTGAGGCAAAGAATGGCAGATAATTGCCAAATGCTGATGTGCAAAGCTTGTCACATCATACCCAAAAAAGTTAAGCTGTTTCTTTCTGTTTTGAGTTTTCCCGCCACTGTATTTTTTTCTTTTCATGTTGTTTCTTAGTCAGCTCTTCAGTTTTCTTTATTTTGCCAGTTTATTTTCGTTTTTTAATACCTGGAAGTGGAAATAAGCATGACATTAAATTAGCATATAGCATATACTTGATACTTACTCTCTTACTCTCTCTGTATGTGTGAGGGGGTTGGCATTTGTGCTTTATGGGGATACAAAATTCAATTGTTTAAAGACTTGGGTAAAACACGGGTTCTATACTGGGCCTGAAGATTTGAAGTTTTTTTAAATGTAGTACTTTAAATCTAGTTTGTTTTTAAAGGAGGGGTATTCCACGCCGTTTCTGTCAATCTTATGTTAATCTTGAGTACCTGTAGTAGAATCGCAATGTTCATATCTCCGAACAGTATTTGGTTCTCTCACATTTACAGAAGACAGTTGCCGCTTTACGATTGTTTCCGGAAAAATCCGAGCTCCCACGGGCGGGCCGTCAGCAGTGCTCCCGACCAATCACCTCATGAGAGATTCTCCGAGGATGAAACGTGCTCTCTGATTGACGCGTGGACGGGCTTTCCCGGGAGAATGGCCAATAAATAACTCATGATTTCATGATGTCACGAAGTTAAAGAATTGGAAAAAAAATTCCGAAACCTGTGGCTGTACGGGGGGAGTGTATCAAACACAGTAATACTACGTCATGCACCTAACTCTGTTTTTAACAAATGGACCATGTTTTACATGACAACTCAACATGTTTAACAGTCTAAAGCACTTATAGTGCATGAAACAGCGTGATTAATTTTAAATTAATCTTAAAATCATAAGAGATTTTTAAAACTCATACACAACATGCTTAAATTCTCATTCCCGAAACAAAAGTTCTCTTTACCGCAACTGGCCTTAAATAGTTGCGGTATATGAGAATGGTGTTGCGGAGGATGAGGTGCCTCAGTATGTTTTGATAACAAAAAGAGAAGCATGATGGCTTTGCTATTTTTTTTTCAGTGCATATAAATAGACCTTATTAAAGTACACTTTCATAAAAAATTGTAAATCTAACAATTTTCTAAATGTAGAAAACTAATTGTTTCGGTAATGATAATCAAAATGTCGTGTTAACATCTGACAACAGAGTTTTTAACATTTAACTGGAGAGATATAAAAAGATGATCTTACCTGGTAGCCATCTTGAAGTAACTGGCCCATGTGCTCCTTCACTCAAAAAAACAAACTTTATTTAAATTCTTTATGTGTGTTTAAACAGTCCTTAAAAAATGTTGCGGAAGATGAGAAGATCAGGCATGGACACATAATTTTCCTACTTTTTTTCATTAATATTATATATAAATATTCAGTCAATTATTTTTTCTGTCATCTCAAATAATCTAGTAGAAAATCCATGTATTTTTTTTCTAAATATTTTTATGTTAATTTGATTAAATTACAACATGAAACACATTCAAACACAGCCGGACGCATTGCGGTAATGAGAATTTCAGCAGAAAATGCCATAAAATAGAAAAATTATTCATTCTCATGTTGAAATTACACATTGTGCAAGGTAGAGAACAGTATTGTCTTTGTTCTGATGCTTTTTATTTTACTAAAATAAACATTTTATATTTAAAATCCTTAGTGCCATGGTACTTTAATGGTTTCGTGAGAATCACCCGCATAAGGGATCCAGAAGCAAATTGCTGGTCATCTTTTACAAAAAAATTATCAACTGGAGTCCATTATACTAAATATATCAGATCAAAACTGAATATAGTGGTCCTACAACTGTAATGAAAATGACTCTCAATTCTGTTTCCTCACCTTGATGTGTTGAACCGTGAACTCAAACTTGTCTTTCATTGTTTTATTGTGTTGAAGTTTCTCCTCTAATGATTTCAGTGCTGCATTGAGCTTCTCCTGAAATTGGACAAAAATACAAATACTGATTTAGGGTGCTTTCACACCTGCCTTATTTAGTTCGGTTGAATCGCACTAGAGTACGTTTTCCCTTTTGGTACGGTTCGTTTGGGCAGGTGTGAATGTAGTAATCGCACTCGAGTGCGCACCAAAAGCGGACCAAAGAAGCGTACCGAGACCTGCCTGAAGAGGTGGTTGGTACGCTTTCAAACGAACACTGGAGCGGTTCGTTTATGGTGAGAACATGAACCGAACTTGAACAGACCCAACCGCAAAAAGTACTTTACCTTTTTGGACTGATCCAGCTGCCGTAGTCTGCTGCACTATTCATTATGGGATGAGGACAAGTATTTGTTGACAGTTAGCGCTTTAGCAACATAGCCCCTTGACAGCTCGCGGACAAACTTGGAGTTGTGAGGAGATGCGGAGCCTCATAAATTTGGTCTGATGATCAGATAGGTCCCAACTTTCAAAAACTCACAAGGACATTACAATCTTTCTCATTGTTTAAGGGGCCGTTCACATGTCGCGCCTAAAAACGCGTGGAAAGCTTGCGGCGCTCCAGTGGCGTCTGCCGTTGCTAAGCAACCATGACCTGCGCTCTCCATAAATACGCTCAAGTTTCAGCAAAGGATAAATGGATTTTCAGCATTAAAAATCGCTTGCAGTAGCTCTGCTATTATACTTATTAAAAAATGTTTATTCCTGTATAAGCTGTTGCTCCAACTTGCCAGTGATTTCAATGTTATTAAGGGAAAGGATGAAGCTGATTGGTTGGTTCATGTCGCATGACCTGCGGTGCACTTGCAGAATCCTGAAAAGTTGAGATGTTTTTATCTCGATGCGCAGCGTTCGCGAATTGAAAAAAACGTGCCAAACAGTTTAGAAAATGCGTTCAATACACTGATCTATATAATTCTCTATTATAGATCAGTGGTTCAATGACACGATCTGGCCAACGAGTGATGTGGATGTTGTCACATGACTGCATTTTGGTTCGTTTCAACTGGTTCGGACCAGAGCAATCAGTATGGTGTGAAAAGGACCCAAAACGGCAGAAAAATGCTACAATGTATCATTTGTTGCCCTTGGTCCGGACCAAATGAACCGAACCACAGATGTGAAAGCACCCTTACTTTGGGTTTTGTGCACATCTCATGCTAAATTCATTCAGAAATTAAAACTCGCCATAAAACAAAGGCAACCTCAGTGAACACAAAGCAGTTTGTAAATGCCAATGATACTTTTGAAAAAAGTATTTGTTACTAGTTACTAATTACCAAATCTGTGAAACTGTATTTATAATAGTGCTCAGATCGCAGCAGTCATATTTAATCAAATCAACACTACAACAGGACTTTTCAACAGCAGGAAGATAAAAAATGCATTTATTTTACCTTATATGATGAAACCGCTTCGCCGATGGGTCTGATTTGTGATTGTCGAGCTGTTGTGAATCTCTGCACACCAAACACGCCAGCTGTTTGTCCTCCAGACAGAAGAGTTTGAGTTTCTCGCCGTGTAAACTGCAGATCTCCTCAGAGCCTGATAAACGCCTCTCTTTGCTCTGCTTCAGGAACGACTCGCACAAGTTTTTTAACGCAAGATTACATGGAGGGCGTTTTGCGGATCGTCTCCTGCAGACGGGACACTCCTGAGTTTCTGTGGTTCTCCAGAACTGTTGAAGACACTCTTTACAGACACTGTGACTACAGGATAAAACAACAGGATCCTTGAAGAATTCACGACACACTGGACAAGAAAAATCCTCTTCAGAAAGCGAAGCCATTTTCACTTTTTGAGCTCCAGCAATCTGCTGTGTGTGTTGAGAAACAAACAAGGTACATATTAGATAAAAAGATGTATGTGATGGAGATGTTTCATTTAATTCACTCCTTTCTAATAAAGTGCACTCAACTGTTAGACATTATAGGGATTGTAAATAACTGAGTTGGACATGGCAAAAGAGACATTTATTCAAATTAACTTGCTTTAAAACTTTAAAATATAGTGCTATAAAACGTCCTCATCATCCGAACAAACTAACAAGAACTAAACTTTGTGAAACACAGTAACACAGATGTATTTTAAATAATTATCATCTGCTCACCATGTCTGCATACAATATATTATATAATAGCATAGGAAAATAATTTAAGTAACAACGTTTTGAACAAAAAGCTGAAAGAAGGACTACGACTTGGATTCAGAGTGATAAACAAAACACAGATGAGTCAATCAACACCCCAAAGCTGGACAGTCATTATTACCTCTTCATGGGTCACGTTTTATTCCAATAGCGTTACAGTTTTGACGCTGTTTTATGAATTTTGATCGCGTTAAAAACGTCCGAAAGCATTCGTTTCTTCTTCGCTTGTGTTTTCGAAATTCTGTCCTAAAGATGTGTAATATCGCCCCCTACCATATAACAATGAATTGGTTTTTAGAGAGCAATATTGCTCAAATACAGGCAAGTATACGTAAATGTAATTTCTGGGAAGTAGCCTGTCTGAGTACATAAAATAGTTTGAAAGTGTACTTTCATGTTTTTAGTTTAAAAGAAGTATACTAATAGCACACTGCAATAAACTTATTTTTGTTTTTTGTAAGAGAGGGCAGAAGCGAACTATTGTTGCACAAACAAGCTGTTTTCCGGGTATTTTACAATTGATTTAATATGATTTGAGAATTAAGATTTTCACCTCTCCTCAGAAGACTCGCTGAAGCTTCGTCTGAAAGATTGCAGTCACAGTTCCTCCCGAAAGTGATTTCAGACTGACTTCTGAAGCAGCGTAATGACTTAATGATCGACAACAACAGAGCTTTAAATAAGAAAACTAATATTTAATAAGGAGACCGCTGTCATGGAAAAATTCTAAATCTGTTTTCAAATGTTAGACCGAGAGTGAAAAACACAAGCGCTCTGTTGTGAGAAAGACAGAAGACAACAGTCTCTTCTACTGATAAAGGCTGTCCAAGGATCTTGACGTTCAACAATATCTTTTCAGATTAGTTCTAACCAGTCACAGGCATCCCCCGTTAGAGGAATGCTGACAGAAGATTTAACCACAAACACAGAGAAAACACCTGTGCAAATAGAACATAGAAACTAGATGGAAAATAGAGAATAAACAATAATTAGTAAATGAAGGAAAATATAGCAGTTTCCATCACACTACAATAACAATTTCTCATTCATCTTTTACTTTCTGTGTTGTGTATTTAGTTTGAGCGGTTTCAGATTAACTTTCTCTCTTTCCATTCTTCCTCCCACCAATTGTTGGCCTGAAAATTGTTGATGGAAAAACAGAGCGAATGTATGGGAAAGCTGAACTGAAGAATGATTTGTCTTTCAATAATCTTAGCCCAGATACTTTACAGACAATTTTTGTTTAAATGCATTTGTTGCAGCTTTTGTTTTTGCACAGTTCCACAATCGTAGAAGATATTACAAAAATATATAAAAACACACCTGCAAATCAGCGTAAGGGGGCATGTCACCCATAAATCACGTGTTCACTGTATTGTACACTGGAATGCTTTTAATGTCTTTAATGTGCTTGAAGTAGGCAGTGTCTATTTTGACTGCAAATTCAGATTTTGTTTAAGTCATTGCCTTCTGTATGAATTGTCATTTAGTTTTAGTCATGTTGTAGTGATCTGAGTTGTTTTAATCTACAGTCAGATGCATATAAGCGTATATACATTTAGTCAACTAAAGTCTAATGGTCAAATTTCAATGTATAAGCATCTCTCAAACAAATTAACCAAAAAGCTACTGAAGTAACTCAGTCAAGAGCATTAAGTGATTTTCTCTTTTTCTTTTGTTATATGATTAATGACAGACATTGTGAGGTATATTAGACTGATAGTGTTGTCAGAAGCACTGACTTTGGTACCAGTCAGTACTGAAATAATAATAATAAAAAAAAAAAGTATTTTTTCCACTGGCAGTTTAGTTTGTAAGCAACTCAAAAGAAAAAAAAAATCTCCAGTTTTGACATGATTTTTCTCAGCTTCACTTGATTCTTTATTCGCCTGGTTTTCTTCAATCAACAACAACAACAAAGGTTCATTTTAATATCTCGTAAAAAGCTGAGTGATGTGAAAATAAACGTGAACCCTTATGTAACAGTGCAGGTCTCCAGTCTAAAATTTGAGAGCAGCGCCACCAAGTTCCTCAGATGGTGGCACCAAAAGCATATTTGGTAGCACTTGGGGCTGGTGTGAGAGGAATTATATATATATATAAAAAATACTACCGTTTTGCTCTTTTAATAAGAGCAGTTACAAATAATATTATTATGTTTATTTCTTGGTAATACATATTTGACAGTAGAGCAATGTAATTGTACTTTTATTAACATCAGTAACAAGCAAAATCTAAAATTTCTACACAGAAAAATGTATATGTCCTACTCTTACTAAATGTACCAAGGTTTTTTTTTTATTTATTTATTTATTTTTTTTTTTTTAAGTATTATAGAAAACTGACCAACAACTTTAGTGATTATAATTGATGTGCGATTCAGATGTAAAGTCAAGTTTGGTGTTTTGGGACTTTTTTACTACATACACAAAACAGTTAATATAAATGTAAAAAAAAAAAAAAAAATTAACAGTGATTTTAGGTTTTCAAAACAGCAAAAAGTAGAAATAAATGACTAATAAGCCAATACGTTCTCCTCTGCTGCCATCTACTGGTTATAGTGGTACATTTTATTTAATCCCTTAATTTTCCCCCTTGGGCAGGTAGGTGTTTGTTATGAATAAATTGTTGGTTTCATGGTCAAAAAAATATGATCTTACCATTTAAAAAATATCACAAAAGTCACATCTATTTTTTTCCAAAGTACTGTCATGTTATATCAGGATTCTTGCCTCAATGTCAGCCTAAAGGCTTCATTTAAATAATGAAGGGTGCATGGAATAACTCAATTTTATACATATTGTTTTATTTCGGCCTATATTAAAAGATCACACACTCACCAAGCACTTGGGCGTTTTCACATCGGGATGGGCATTTTTAATTAAAAAGAAAAGCACTTAAGCTCTAGGCTTTTTACTTTCTGAAGTTTCCAGATATTTTGTTGTGTCTAGATCATGAGAACGTATGATGATTAACAAAAAATAATGTGCACAGGTATGGAAACAAAGTTGCTTTTAAGTCTTGCATCTTTGGAAGCAGAGCCGATTGAAATTTGATTTCATTTAGATTAAAATTAATTTAGATACGATTTAGTTAACTCTGTATTCTTAAAGAGGTTTTGTGATTAATGAAACCAAAAGATGAAGATTACTAAAACTGTTAGCGATTAACCTCATTCTTGTGTCTATACATAAAGAAGGCCTTCCTTTACCTCGAATGAAATCTACTGGTTTCTATGCATCAGCACTGTTTGAATGCTTTTGCTTACTTGGGCTTTTCAGGAGATTAATGGTTTAGAATTATGCGATTGCAAAAACCAGCTTCTTTAAACCAGTTACAATGTGGCGATTTTAAGTAGTAGTCAATAATTATTATTTTACTACTCTGAGTGCCTCTCACACATTGATCTTAATTTCAATATTTACATGCTGCAATGGTGTGTGATTTTCACTGAAATATTGAATAATTTGCTTATTTTTCTTCTCTAACCCTCACTCACAAACACTGTTGAGGCTGATCAAATCATGAGGATTTGTTTTAAACAGAATCAAGTATAATCAATGTGACTATATCCATTTATACATCAAGTTATTTTACTATTATAATCATGCATTGCCTATGTAAAGGAGCTGTATTGAAAGAATAAACAAACAAAAAATGAATAAATTAAACAGCGTGTTATTTTTCCTCTTCTCTACGCTTCGCTCTCCAGTCCAGCGGATGGCGCTAAAACACATTTCTAACACCTCAGAGGAAGACTTTTAGCTTCACCACACTCTCTGTTGTTTTATCGCGATGCTGGTTTAATACATTACAAACTGTTTTAAATGTTGTTTTTGTAAATCGAAAAAGTGCCGTTTTTGAATCTGATCAGATAAATACCTGTAATATTCTCATTTTTTTGAAGCAAACAGGAATATCTGGAGGAGCTTAAATTGAACTGAGATCTGCTGCTGTGAAGATGGTGTTTGTTAAAGAGGAGAGTGAGGAGAACACGAGTGAACCAGAACCCTTGATAATAAAACAAGAAGAACCAGAACCCTGGAGAATAAAAGAGGAACCAGAAACCTGCAAAATAAAACAAGAGGAACCAGAACTCCTGATAATAAAAGAAGAGGAATCAGGACTCCTGATAATAAAACAAGAGGAACCAGAACTCCTGATAATAAAAGAAGAGGAATCAGGACTCCTGATAATAAAACAAGATGAACCAGAACTCTTGAGCATAAAACAGGAGCAACAAGGAGGTTGGTGTTTATTCTTCATTCATCTTTAATGACTTTTGTCGTACATTAGGCTTACAAAGCTTTAATAAAAGTTAAGAGTTATAAAGTTTCAAGCAGTATAAGATTCAGTTTGTTGTAGCAGAAACAACATTTAGACCAAAGCAATCTGTTTATTAATGTAGATGGAGCAGCAAATGATGGATGACATTATTTTTTTCAGTAAAATGTATGTTAGATAACTGGAAAACCCATCCACAACTTATTTTCAACGAGAAAAAATAGAATTTGCATGCAATATTGTTAATAAAAGTCCATTTTGTATGGTTCCCAACTCAAGCTCAATGCTTTAGTGTCAAATGTGTATTGCTAAGAAATAAATGTGTAATATTATTAGCGAAGACATTTTTTAATGCAAAACAATAGTCATTTCAAGATTAACAAACTTGTTTCTGGTGCCACTTCTAACATATTTAACTTCTTACATATTTTACCAGTAAGGGACACTTTCTATGAAGTGGGTACATTTTTTTCAATAATATTCTGTCTTTTTTTTTATGTGTGTGTGTGTGTGTGTGTGTGTGTGTGTGTGTGTGTGTGTGTGTGTGTGAATAAAACATATTTAACCCTTAAATGCATGACTGTTTCTCCAATCACTATTACATATTTGTGTCTATAGCAACCCAGACATTTATATCAAGCATGAATGGTCTCTAAATGCTGCAATAGCAAAAAACTCTTGATATTTTAAGAACTATTACAGAAGAATAAAACAGAGCATATTTCATTACCTTTGGAATCCTAAAAGCCTTCTGTTTGAGCAGATTATTTTACCATCGCTATCATTGTCAGAGCGCACTTCCACAGTACATTCAGCATCCGGCTCATATTTGCAAAACTATCGTTTTCAATGACTTAAAATCATTATTTTGTTAACTGGCTGCTTATGCACTACATCCACCATCAAATGACAGTCACTTTTATATTTTATGCTGACGATATTCTTTTGTTTTATGCCTGTGATAATTACCAGTGAAACATCTCATTATTATTGTCTATGAAACAGTGCCACCTCTGGGGGTCAATTACATGTATTTAGTCATCAGATATTTACATATTTCTGTGCATGAAAAATATACTTGCACCATTACACACCTTGGGTTTCTAGCGACCCAATACACTTTTAACAAAAAATGAGTCAGAAAACATTGATTATTTTATATTTTATTATTTTTTCTTGTTTTATTTTTCATAATGAATAGATTGAGAAATATTAAGAAAGGTAATGCCAAACTTAAAAAAATGAAGGAGGGAGAGTGAATGATGTCCTGGGTTGCTAAAGACCCAATGTATGCATGTATGTAATAGTTCTTCCTATGGAAGCATGGGTTTTTGCCGATAACGTTTGAAAATAATAATTAAAAAATCAACGCATCTCATTTATGGAAAAATTCCAAGGACTAAAAAAAAAGTATAAAAATAACCAAAATATTGTATAACAATTATCTGCTAGTTATATTAGGCTTCATTTTATGTTCACATTTCTCTGCTATTTTTGAGTTACTGAAAATGAACCAATATTATTATTATTTTTAGAGTTGATTGAAGAAAATGATGAGAATGAAGAACTGAGTGAAGCTGAAGAGCAAAGGCATGTCAGAAAATCACCTGGAGAAAAACCGTTGAGTTGCTCTCAAATCAAACAGAAAGGTTTTAAGAAAAGAAGAGACAAAAAATTGTTCACCTGCCCTCAGTGTGGAAAGAGTGTCTCAAGAAAATCAAGTCTTGAGCGTCACATGCACATCCACACTGGAGAGAAACCTTATGAGTGTTCACACTGTGACAAGAGATTCAGTCGGTCATCATATCTGAAAACACATGAGAGGATTCACACTGGAGAGAAACCTTATGAGTGTTCACACTGTGACAAGAGATTCAGTCGGTCATCATATCTGAAAACACATGAAAGGATCCACACTGGAGAGAAACCTTATCAGTGTTCACACTGTGACAAGAGATTTAGTCAGTCAACAACTCTGAAATCACATGAAATTATCCACACTGGAGAGAAACCGCACACATGTGATCAGTGTGGGACGAGTTTCAGCCTAAAAGGACTACTTGCAGCACACATGAGAGTTCATACTGGAGAGAAACCACATTCATGTAATTTGTGTGGAAAGAGTTTCTTACGTCTACAACATTTGAAAGAACATCAGAAAACACACGCTGATGTGAGAGACTACATGTGCTTTGAGTGTAAAAAGACTTTCACTACAGCACACAGTTTAAGACTGCATGAGAGGCTTCACTCTGAAGATAATCCTTACAAGTGTTCACTCTGTGACAAGAGATTCAATCAGTCAGGATATCTGAAAACACATGAGAGGATTCACACTGGAGAGAAACCATATAAGTGTTCACATTGTGACAAGAGATTCATTCAGTCAGGAAATCTGAAAATACATGAGAGGATTCACACTGGAGAGAAACCGTATCACTGCACTGCATGTGGGAAGTGTTTTAAATATTTATCTTCTCTAAAATATCATAGGAAATACAAACACAGTAAATAAATAATCTTCAGATCCAGGACTTTCTGTCATGACACTGGGTTGCAAGCTTTTCCCTCCTTCTCCAGAGGGCGCTATTTCCCTTCCTCCCACACTTCACTCCCCTGATTGTGATCATGACACTCGTCTCACCCACACCTGTTCACAATTATACGGACTATAAAGCTGCTCATCTCCCACTCCTCATTCTGGCTGCATTGTCTTCTTTACCGTCTGTCTCTGTGTTTCCTGGATCCTGTCTCATAGACCTGGTTTACAGTTCTGTTTATTTTGTGTTTGTATTCAAGTTGTGTTGTACTGTGTTGGCCTTTTGCATATTATATATTGTTTATATTAAAAATTACTTACCTGCGCTTGGACCCAGACCTCATCTCTCACGTGACACTTTCAGGTCTCATTAAATGTGACACAACCAAGCAATAAAATATTACAAGTCATTACAAGCGACAAGGGCTGCCCCGACTAAAGATGTTCCTAGTCGAATAGCAATATTCCTAGTCGAATAATCGTTCATTTATGATATTAGTATAATAATCTGTGTATATACAGGGAAAGGTATAGTCCAAGTTTAACATTTCCATATGACAGAAAATGCTAAAGCATGATATTAGCGCGATCAAAATGAAAATTAAACGCTTTACTATTCTGCTTTAATCGCTTAAAGTATACAGCGTTTACGGACACAAAAATCAGTGGCCGGAACGTTATAGGCTAATGACAGCCTAATATAAAAACAGCAATCAGACTGCCTGTGCATTTTAATAATTTATTATCAAAAATACAAACTGTAACAGTTACATGTCAAAAAAAAAAACTGTTTTGAATAAAATAAAATTAAATTCGTTCTTTAAAATAAATCAAATAAACTTATTAGTAGGTATACCTAACTTTGGCCTAGTACAAAACAAGACAAAAAAAAAAATAAAAAATAAAATTAAATACTGTAGCAAAAACGCTGTTTGGTATAAAAATACAGTGAAAAAATATTATTTTTATATATTTCAAACGGGAAATTAACAAAAAAAGCCAAAGACAAATCTTAGAGTAAAACACAAGGCGGCAAAAAAATTAACTGCCTTAGTTGTTCTAATCAATTTAATGAAATACTATTTAAGCCAAAATGTGGAACAAATGATTTAAAGAACACTAATAGACATACAAATCAAAAATATCAGAGCAAAGCCGCAAACTGTCATTAAGACGACGGATTATTGAAACAACAAATTGCAAACATCAGACTAATTTTTATAACAGAATTAAAAACAACTTCTGCATTATATAAAAACGAATAAATAAAAATAATATTTATTTTTTACAGCCTACCCGTTATAAAAATGTCCGTTTTTTTTATGTATAGCCTAACAGATAGCAAACAGAAACACTACAAAAAGGAAATTAAGCATGCTTACCTAATATTTCAATTCTATTTTATTTTTTTCATATTACATGAGAGGAACACCAGCTTGTCCACAATGTTGGGAAGAAAGGAGCTTCTCGACTTGTTCACAATGAAGCCGGCCTTTGAAAAGATGTGCTCTGACGGAGTGGATGTGGAAGCGATACACTGGAGGCGTTTAGCTGCTTAAGCGAGCTCTGGATATCGATGTTCATATTTTGGCACCATGCCAATTGTCCCGAATCAACCTTTGTTTTATCTGCCTAGTACATTTTTATTTCATCCTTGTTTTCTGGATGCTCCTCCTCATCAGTGGCTATCAGTATGGATATCTTGGACTGCGTTTCCATTTTCTGTTCGGGCTCACCCCAGCTAACAAAATTACGTAACTGTTACGTAGCTGCAACGTAATCTGGTGACCAAAGTTTCGTCGTGGCAACTGGAAAAGTGAAAGGTGCCTATACGTCGCCACAACGTAACTTTGTGACGTTGCCAGTAAGTAACTGCAACGTCATGGCGATCTTGTGGATCTATAGTCGTGTGTTGGTAAACTAGTTACGTTGTGGCAACCGGAAAAGTGAAAGGTGCCTATACGTTGCCACAACGTAACTTTGTGACGTTGCCAGTAACTGCGGACTCGTCGTGGATTAATAGTTGTGTGCTGGTAATCAGTTGGTAATTTTGTATTATTATTTATTTTCTATGGGTGGACTTGCAGTAGTTAGTCTAATTAATGACCTAATTTGACCAAACTAATGTAAAGTTGTTCCAACAGCTGTGAATGATGAATACACACTCGAAATAAATTCAGTTGATTTAATTAGAGAAAAACACAAATATAAACAGTAAAATACACTGAAATTATTAACGAAAACATAGGATATACAGCGAAATATGAATGAAAGCCTTCAAGACGTTCCGTGTTCACAATCATTATAAACAGATGTGCTATACTAGCGTAACATTAGCTACCAAACATTTCAGATAATACCATAATCACAGGGGTATAAATATGAACAAATGTACTTTAAATAGACAGTGGATAATGTTACTTAACCAATCTGGTAGATGATAACCAGATACTTAACCAGATATGGTAGATGATGAAGAGGATGGCTATGAATGGTTAACGTGGTTTTTTCTTCCCGTTTGCAGGAACGATCGTCGGAGGATGTCGAAGAGGCAGACTGGGTGCTGGCTTACGGCACACACACACGCTGAATGCAGAGTTTGACTGACGAGACAGACTGACTGGAATGCAAGGCAAGACAGGTAAGTAACAACAGGTAAGTATTTTAGATCACCACTAGAATCCGATGAGGAGAGTAGAGTGAGTCCGCTTTCGCAGCAACGAGCCCGGACAATGGTGACTGTGTGCGTGTGCCTTATGAAGGTGTCGTGATTAATGAAGTGCAGGTGCTGGTGATTAGAATTCAGGTGAGAGTGATCGTTGTGTGAGTGAGGTGGAAGAACCTGGCCAATCCGTGACACTACCCCCCTCCCCAGGGCCCGCTCCTGAGGGCCGAGACCTCCGACGTCGCGGTGGTCTACCTCGTCCCCGAGGCGCTGGGAGGTCAGGATGGGTGCTGTGGAATTCCTCCAGAAGTGCAGGGTCTAAGATGTCTCCTCTGGGTACCCAGGTTCTTTCCTCTGGCCCGTATCCTTCCCAATCGACGAGGTACTCCAGCATGCCACCACGACGTCGGGACTGCAAGATCTCGCGGACGGCATAGATGGCTCCTTCTTCCAAGTTCAATGGGGGAGGGGGTTCCTCTTCATGGCCAGGTTCTGTGGAGGGAAGAACAGGAGAGTGGTAAGGTTTGAGCAGTGATACATGAAACGTAGGGTGGATCCGGTAGTGAGGTGGGAGTTGGAGCTTATACGTCACGGGGTTGACCTGTTCCTTTCTGACCGGGAGTGTATGTGGGACCTGGTATCCTCCTGCGATCCGCGATGGCCTTACCTCTGCGCACTGCCCTTTGGAGGTGGTGGTGAGCCTCGTCCCAGACTCTCTCGCTCTCCCGGAACCAGTGATCCACTGCGGGCACCTGTGATGGTTCACCATCCCAGGGGAAGAGTGGCGGTTGGAATCCTAGCACGCACTGGAATGGTGTGAGTCCTGTAGTGGGCTGCCGCAGTGAATTCTGGGCATACTCTGCCCAGCCCATAAACTGGATCCAGGAGTTCTGGTGACCATGACAAAAGGTCCGCAGGAACCGTCCCACCTCCTGGATCTTGCGTTCGGTTTGTCCGTTTGTCTGAGGGTGGTATCCCGACGAGAGGCTTATGGTCACACCTAGGAGTTGGAAGAAGGCTTTCCAGACTCTGGAAATGAACTGGGGTCCTCTATCCGATAAAATGTCTTCGGGGAGTCCATAATACCTGAAGACGTGGTTAAAGAGTAGTTGGGCCGTTTCTAAGGCTGTGAGAAGCCCTTTCAGTGGGAGGAGACGATAGAACTTCGAGAAACGATCCACAACGACTAGAATGCAAGTGTTCCCATCTGAAGGGGGAAGATCCGTCATATAATCCACTCCTAGGTGCGACCAGGGACGGTTTGGGACAGGCAAGGGATGGAGCTTTCCTGCCGGCAGGTGACGGGGACTCTTGGAGATGGCACATTCCTTACATCCTTGGACGTAACGCCTCACATCCCTTGCCATTTCTGGCCACCAGAAGCGTTCTGATAGCAGCGAGAGGGTGTTGTTGGCCCCTGGATGCCCAGTGCCCAGGGAGGTGTGCGTTGCGTGGATGAGATCTACCCGTTGTTCCCTAGGGATGAATTGGCGTCCGGGGGGACAACCCAGCGGAGATCTGGCTGTCGGAGTGGCGACGGCTGGGGGACTAGACCAGTGGATAGGTGCGACGAAGAGGTGTTCCGGGAGGATAGGTGTGGATGTTTCGGGGGAATCCTGGTTATCATGAAGTCGTGAGAGGGCATCGGCACGGATGTTCTTTGAGCCTGGTCGGTAGGTGATTTTGAAATGGAATCTGGAGAAGAAGAGGGCCCAGCGTGCCTGCCGTGGACAAAGTCTCTTGGCGTCACGGAGATACTGCAAGTTCTTATGGTCTGTGATGACTTCAAAGGGATGTTGTGCTCCCTCCAGCCAGTGCCGCCACTCCTCCAGGGCGAGCTTGATGGCCAGTAGCTCCCGGTTTCCAATGTCGTAGTTCTGCTCCGCCGGGTTGAGCTTTCTGGAAAAGTAGGCACACGTGTGGAGACGTGGAGGAGTACCGTGACGTTGGGAGAGTACAGCTCCGACACCAGTGGTGGAAGCATCCACTTCGACGATGAACGGAAGATCAGGATCTGGGTGAATGAGTAGTGGAGCTTGGGTGAATGCGGCCTTGAGGGACTGGAAGGCTGCGGCAGCTTCAGGAGTCCACTGGAGTGTCCGTGACTTGCCTTTGAGGAGATTCGTGAGTGGGACTGTGATGAGACTATAGTTCTGGATGAAACGTCTGTAGAAATTTGCGAAACCGAGGAATCTCTGTAACTCCTTAATGCTGGTGGGTTCTGGCCAGGAGACAACTGCTGAGACTTTCCCCTCGTCCATGCGGACCCCTTTCCAATCTATGACGTATCCAAGAAACTGAACAGACTGGAGGTGGAATGAGCATTTTTCGGCCTTGAGGTACAGTTGGTGCTCACGTAATCTCTGGAGGACCTCCGCAACGTGGAGGCGATGGTCGGCCTCGCTCCGGGAGTAGATCAAAATATCGTCAATATAGACGATGACAAAACGGTTTAGAAACTCCCGGAGCACCTCGTGGATAAAGTTTTGAAATACGGAGGGGGCGTTGACCAGACCATAGGGCATAACGAGATATTCATAGTGGCCAGTTGGGGTCACAAACGCGGTCTTCCACTCGTCCCCCTCACGTATTCTCACGAGGTTATACGCGCTGCGGAGGTCCAGCTTCGTAAATATCCTGGCCGATCGGAGCTGTTCCAGGGCCGCAGAGACGAGAGGAAGTGGGTACCGGAATTTGATGGTGCCTTGGTTGAGGATCCGGTAATCTATGCATGGCCGCAGCCCTCCACCCTTCTTGGCCACGAAGAAGAAACTGGATGTTGCGGGTGAGGTAGATGGACGGATGTATCCCTGGGCCTGAGCTTCTTGCACGTACTCCTCCATGGCCTTAGTCTCCGGAAGCGACAACGGGTAGATCTTGCCCTTGGGCAGTGGAGCATCCGGAACCAGGTCAATGGCGCAGTCCCATGGCCGATGTGGAGGTAGCTGGGAAGCTCTCTTGGGGCAGAACACATCCTGGAAGGACGAGTAGCATTCTGCGATCTGGACGGACTGTTTTTCGACTGGACTTTCGACTGACGTGACGTAGACTGGTAAGGGTTTTCGGACAGGACGTGGAAGTTCTGGGAAACAAGTAGCAGCACACTCGGGCCCCACTTCAAGATCTCGCCGTTGCCCCAAGAGAGGATGGGATCGTGCTTCACCAGCCACGGGCGCCCTAAGATGATGTCCATTGAGGCACCCTCCAGAACCAGAAACTGAATGGCTTCCTTGTGGAGGACTCCAATACGCAGGTTGATGCTCTCAGTTTTACGATGTACTCTGGTACGGCTGGTGGATTTGCTGGTAATAGGCTCTATTTGGTATACTGAGGTAGAGGCTTTGGTTCGGAGTTGGAGCTGGCGACAGAGGTTGCCCGAGATGAAGTTCCCGGCTGACCCGGAGTCGATGAGGGCCGTGACTGTAACAGAGAATGACAAAGAAGACAACTGAACATTGGTAGTTTGGGGATAGAGATTTTCTACCTCGGAGCACAGACCACTCACCAAGGAACGAGCAGGACGGATGGGGCAGTTGAGACGGACATGTCCGCTGGCCCCACAGTACAGACATAGACCCCGGGTCAGCCTTCTCTGTCGCTCAGCGGATGACAATTTTCCAGACTCCAGGATCATAGCCTCTGGTTCTGGAGGAGCGGCTGAGTCAGGCGAGCGGAGGAGTGCAGTAGCTGCGGTGTCAGTATCGTGAAGATAAGACTGTATTCGGTCTGAACAATGAAGTGACTGGTGAATGAATCTTTCTAGCCCCATGGAATCGTCGAGTGCTGCTAACTGAAGTCTTGACTTCGGTTCCAAGCCGAGCCAGTATGTCGTTAAGAGCGATCTCTCATTCCATCCGCTGGCAGCTGCTAAAGTACGGAAACGTAAAGCATATTCCTGAGTTGTCATACTCCCTTGACGTAAATGATAGAGCTGCTCTCCGGCGGAGATCGCTTCATCCGAACTTCCAAAGACCTCTTTAAAGTGCGCAATGAAATTTTGGATGGTGCTGGTCGCTGGCCCGGCTTGGCGCCAGATGGTGTCCGGCCACTTCAGAGCAGGTTCTGTAAGCAAAGAAGTAATGAAGGCTATTTTAGACTGATCCGTAGGGTATAACTCCGGCTGCATAGTGAAAATCAGCGAGCACTGAAGGAGAAATCCGCTGCACTCCTCCGCCCCGCCTGAGTAGGGCGCTGGTCGGGCCATGGGACTGGAAGGAACGGGTGTCGAAGAAGTGCTGGGTGCCGGTGGAGCAGTGGGACGCGGTGTTGAGGGATTGCTGGTGGTTGTTCCCATCAAAACTTTACGTAATGAATCCACAAGTTCTTGAAACGGATCCATCGCTCTGCTGGTGCTGTTTGCGGTTCTGGGCTTCTGTTAGGGAAGCAGACTGACAAACAGGTGAGTGATATAACTGGTAAAGTTTTATTTGCACAAAGCAGAGCAGATGCAGAAGATGGCGTGCAGGACCGGGTAAGTATAACTGTGCAGATGGTAGATGATGAAGAGGATGGCTATGAATGGTTAACGTGGTTTTTTCTTCCCGTTTGCAGGAAAGATCGTCGGAGGATGTCGAAGAGGCAGACTGGGTGCTGGCTTACGGCACACACACACGCTGGATGCAGAGTTTGACTGATGAGACAGACTGACTGGAATGCAAGGCAAGACAGGTAAGTAACAACAGGTAAGTATTTTAGATCACCTCTAGAATCCGATGAGGAGAGTAGAGTGAGTCCGCTTTCGCAGCAACGAGCCCGGACAATGGTGACTGTGTGCGTGTGCCTTATGAAGGTGTCGTGATTAATGAAGTGCAGGTGCTGGTGATTAGAATTCAGGTGAGAGTGATCGTTGGGTGAGTGAGGTGGAAGAACCTGGCCAATCCGTGACAGGCAGAAGATATGGTGTTGCCCAGTCTGTCTCATTATTTCAACGTTATCCTTAAAACTAGTTAAGAAATAAAAAGTTTCAAGTCTCAGAAAGTGTATTTTCCTTTCTTGTGAACATCCTGTGCGAGCGGAGTGTCAGTTGCGTTGTGGTGGAGGCGCGGACGTATGTCACGTGATCGACGTCACTATAATTAGCTTTTTTAAAATCACTTTCTTTATTAAACCTTTTCATTGTTAAATACATTAACAATAAATACAAGCAGCATATATAATAAACAAAATTATACTAATATTAATAAAAATAAAATAATAATTAAAATAATTAAAAAAGCTAATTATTAACACAAATTTAATTAGTTTTATATCGCTCTTCCTTTTCAAAATATTTTATGGATTGAAATAAAATTCTAAACATTACCATAAAACAAGCAGAAACGTTTACAAACCTACATTTGTGTGTATATATAAAACAACATAATTATTGCACAGAAAATCTCGTACTGTATATTAAGCAATATTCCGACTTGGTGAATAGAACATTTTATCGAAAATAAGGGAACTTTCAATCTTGTGTCTAACATTTATTTACACTTTTTAAATAGCAAATTATGGTAATCTGAGCATATAAAGAATGTTTAAATGATTGTCATGAAATTACGTGCATGAAGTTACTAATAAGTCATGAAGTAACTTAGTTACTAATATATTACTAATAGAAATACGTATCTGGGACGTCCTAAGTAGTATTACGACGTTAGGAGGATGTACTGACGACGTTGTGAGTTGGTAATTTGATGGTAATAAAGTTACGGGCATGCGACGTCGTAGTTACGTTGCCAGTAAGTCATAAAGTTACCAATATATTACCAATAGAGTACGTATCTGGGACGTCCTTGGTAATAACACAACGTTAGGAGGACGTACTGACGACGTTGTGAGTTGGTCATTTGATGGTAATAAATTTATGGGCATGCGACGTCGTGGTTACGTTGTCAATTGGTAATTCATGGAATGACCAAAAATGACCAACACATTACGTAACTGTTACGTCGTGTGTTAGCAGGGACCCTCCTCTTCAGGGCTAACGCTGTCATGATCACTTTCTGGCGCAGCTTCTGTAGATAAACTTACATCTCGTGTCAATTTCAGATTGCACTGCATCAGCCAGACACCTCTCCCACAAGTGCGCTTTGGTATACCGTGAGGCATGGGATCGCGATGATCTCTCGCTGCTTTGATGTCATACACTGACTGTGCTGCCCCTGATTGCGTAATTTCACGTGATTTTTTTTGTGACTAACCGACTAATGAAAATGTATTCGACCAAGCCCTCTTCATATCGACTAACGTTTTGTCGACTATTTGGGGGCAGCCCTACAAGCGACATGAGAAAGAAACATTATCTAAAGTTTTCACAATGAATACATTTCATCTTCATCAAATGGGCCCTTTTTCGTAAAGGAGAAAATAACCTAAAGGAAATCTGGGAGGACGTATAAATATAAGAAGTATACTGCCAAAAATAGGTCAGATAAAGAATTTCATTGGATTTTTTTGTGTATATCTGAGACTTGATTGAATCATAATGTTCTTATTGACCTAATTAATGTATCAGGATATACTTGTTATAAGAGAGATAGGGTCAGTGGAAGGAGTGGTGGTGTTTTAATTTATATAAGGGAGCATTTTAGATGTTTACAATTTGAATTAAAGGTGAACAAGAGTGTTTGGGATTTAATTTTATTCTTTCCGCTGTGAATGTATGCTGTTTGGCGATTTTAATATTAATTGGATGGTTAAAAATCTTAAATCACAATTGAAATCAAGTATGGAGAAATTTAATTTTAAACAATGATTGATAGACCCACTCGAATCACAAGAAAAAGTGAAACTCTTATAGATCTGATTTTCACGAATAGACCAGAGAGGGTAATGAATATATATAGTCTTATTATGACTATATAGATATGTTTCGGGTCCCCGCTACGGTAGCAGAAACAATCAGGAATGTTTACAAAACAAGCGGGAACCCAGTGTGCCTGTAGCTTTCCCTATTTCTGTTTTAATATGTGATAGAAAGTCTAAGGCTCTTTCAAATCGTACAGTTCACACATCTAATCTGAGGCTTATTAGGCATCAAACTAAGATTGCTCTAGAGACAAAAAGTGATGCGATCAAGCTAGCATTTTTAAATGTTCGCTCACTAAAAAATAAATCACTTCTGATCAATGATTTTATAACCACAAACAACCTGGATTTTATGTTTTTAAATGAAACATGGTTAGAAGACAATTCCAGTGCGACAATCCTAAATGAAGCAATTCCTTCTAATTTCACTTACATGAATGTCTGCAGAGCTGTTAAAAGAGGTGGTGGTGTTGCTGCTCTATTTAAAGATGTCTATGAATGCAAACAAGTGTCATTTGGTCAGTACTTGTCTTTTGAATATCTAGGGATTTTACTGAAAGGTATTCCACGCATTCTGTTTATCATTATTTACAGGCCCCCAAAATACTCTCCAGCCTTTGTTGAAGAGTTCACAGAACTGCTATCAATGGTTTGTTCAGAGTTTGACTGTTTTGCTATTGCAGGGGATTTTAATGTTCACATAGACAATGCAGAAAGCAAAACTACAAAAGAAATTATAACGGTTTTGAACACGTTTGACCTGATTCAGCATGTGCATGGGCCCACACACAATCGTGGACACACTCTTGATTTATTCATCAGTAAGGGTCTAAACATTTCATCCACTGTTATCAAGGATGTAGCACTATCTGATCACTTCTGTATTTTCTTTGATATATTGATCTCTGCTACCACTGAATCTAGATCAGTCTCTGTCAGGAAGAGATGCATTAACGATAACACGAGTGTGCTATTTATGAAGGCTATATCTTCAATGCCAAGCATTTCTGCAGACTCTGTTGATTTTCTCCTGGAGTCCTTTAACTCAAAAGTTAAGAATGTCATTGATGACATCGCACCTGTGAAGGTCAGACAGATGACTGGCAAAAAATCACCGTGGAGAAAGTCAACAGCAGTACAGAGTATGAAAAGACAATGCAGGAAAGCTGAGCGGATGTGGCGGAAGACAAAACTTGAAATTCACTATAGCATCTATAAAGACAGCCTTCATGCTTTCAATGTTGAACTAGGTAAAGCTAGACAAACATTCTTCTCGAACCTTATAAACAGCAACTTAAACAACACTCGCACTCTTTTTGCTACCGTTGAGAGACTAACAAACCCCCCTAGTCAGATCCCTAGTGAACTGCTCTCTGACAGCAAGTGCGATGAGTTTGCTTCCTTCTTTTCTGAGAAGATCAATAATATCAGAAAGACAATTAGCACACCCTCAAGTTATGCAGAGGTCAGACAGATTCGACCGCAATTTCAAAAAGAAGTCATTATGTCTACTTTTGAAGAAATCGATAGCAACATTTTGGAAGAAACAGTAAAGCACCTCAAATCGTCAACCTGCCCCCTTGACACACTTCCCACATCTTTTTTCAAAAGTGTGCTTAGCTGTTTAGAAGCAGATCTTTTAGAAGTGGTGAACACCTCACTTCTTTCTGGGACTTTTCCAAACTCCCTGAAAACTGCAGCTGTTAAGCCCCTTCTGAAAAAGAAAAATCTTGATAACACCATACTGAGCAACTATAGACCAATTTCAAATCTTCCGTTCATAAGCAAGATTATCGAAAAGGTTGTTTTTAATCAGCTGAATCACTACATAAACTCAAATGGATACCTGGACCATTTCCAATCTGGCTTCAGACAACATCATAGCACAGAGACAGCGCTCATAAAGATAATAAATGATATTCGCCTAAATTCAGATTCTGGAAAAATATCAGTGCTGGTATTACTAGATCTCAGTGCTGCGTTCGACACTGTCGATCATAACATTCTTTTAGATAGATTGGAAAACTGGGTCGGGCTTTCTGGGATGGTTCTAAATTGGTTCAGGTCATACTTAGAAGGGAGAGGCTATTATGTGAGTATAGGAGAACATAAGTCTAAGTGGACGTCCATGACATGCGGAGTCCCACAAGGCTCAATTCTAGCGCCGCTGTTGTTCAGCCTGTATATGCTCCCACTAAGTCAAATAATGAGAGAGAACCAAATAGCATATCACAGCTATGCAGATGATACCCAGATTTACCTAGCCTTATCACCAAATGACTACAGCCCCATTGACTCTCTCTGCCAATGCATTGATGAAATTAACAGTTGGATGTGCCAAAACTTTTTACAGTTAAACAGGGAGAAAACGGAAGTCATAGCATTTGGAAACAAAGATGAAGTTCATAAGGTAAATGCGTATCTTGACACTAGGGGTCAAAAAACAAAAAATCAAGTCAAGAATCTGGGTGTGATTCTGGAGTCAGACCTCAGTTTCAGTAGCCATGTCAAAGCAGTAACTAAATCAGCATACTACCATCTCAAAAACATTGCAAGAATTAGATGTTTTGTTTCCCGTCAAGATTTGGAGAAACTTGTTCATGCCTTTATCACCAGCAGGGTGGACTATTGTAATGGTCTCCTCACCGGCCTCCCCAAGAAGACCATTAGACAGCTGCAGCTCATACAGAACGCTGCTGCCAGGATTCTGACTAGAACCAAAAAATCAGAGCATATTACACCAGTCCTCAGGTCCTTACACTGGCTTCCAGTTATGTTTAGGATAGATTTTAAAGTACTTCTACTCGTTTATAAAGCACTCAATGGCCTAGGACCTACATACATTGCAAATATGCTCACTTTATACAAACCTAACAGACAACTCAGATCACTAGGATCGAGTCAGTTAGTAATATCAAGAGTTCACACAAAACAAGGGGAATCCGCTTTTAGCTATTTTGCCGCCCGCAGTTGGAATCAGCTTCCAGAAGAGATCAGATGTGCTAATACATTAGCCACATTTAAATGCAGACTCAAAACTCACCTGTTTAGTTGTGCATTTATTGAATGAGCACTGTGCTACGTCCGAACAGATTGCATTATTTTATGTATAATCATTTTACTGTGCAAATTAATTTTAAAATCAATTTTTCTGTTTTTTATTGTTGTTATTGTTAACCATTCCTACTGTTTTTAATTAATTTAAATCAATTTTAAAATCATTTAAAATGTTCTTCTGTTTGTGTGATTATTATTTTAAATTTTTATGACTATGATTTTATGCTATTCCTCTTATGTACAGCACTTTGAATTACCATTGTGTATGAAATGTGCTATATAAATAAACTTGCCTTGCCTTGCCTTGCCTATTACTGGTCTTTCAGATCATAATATGACACTGATCGTAAGAAAATTAACTAGAAAACGTTTACGTCATCATAATAAACGGGCAATACAATTTATGGACCAGAAACCTATGCGATGGCATCAGTGTGATGTTTTAAGAAAGCATAACCTTTTTGGTTTTGATAGCTTTGTTGATTTTAAATTCCTTAAATTGTTTTTTTTTTAAATGTCTAAAGAATCATGCATCACTGCTGTTTTCTTCTGTAATTAATCTGTAGAGCTCTAATAGGGCAAACACACGAGAGTCACTACTATTATTTACTATTAATTCTGGAAAATGTTTGCTTTTTGGGTTTTAAAATATCTCAATAAAGCTTCTGAATAAATTGAATGCCTTTATCGTCATTGTATTTTTTTTCTGCACCCAAACAAACTAGGAGCACTGCTCCTGACTGGTGTTAGAAAACAAACATACAGTATAACCACAGATAATAAATAAGACTTTAGGCTGTACATTATAATTATAAAAGTTCTTGAAACACATCTTCAGATGCATCTGAACACATCATATGATGTAACCAGGGATCCTTGGGTGTTTCGGGACTTTCAACATCAGACACTCTCGCCCAGGCGACCCAGCCATGGCTGATCAGACCACGACTTGTGTTCAGGTAGCACTCGTTGACCCCCATGGTTCTCTTTTATGGATCCAGAGCCATCTCTAGGCTTTCTAGGCTGCGTCGGTGGTGTTCTTGATGGCCCTGCTCCTTGTTGTTCCTCCAATGCCCAGACACTCTCGCCCAGGCGACCCAGCCACGGCTGATCAGACCACGACTTGTGTTCAGGTAGCACTCGCTGGCCCCCGTGGTTCTCTTTTATGGATCCAGAGCCATCTCTAGGCTTTCTAGGCTGCGTCGGTGGTGTTCTTGATGGCCCTGCTCCTTGTTGTTCCTCCAATGCCCAGTGCAGTAAAGGCTTTGTGGAGAGAACGCCCCACAAATCCTCTGCAGCCAACCTCGATAGGCATGCATCTCGCCTTCCAGCCCTGTGTTCGGCAGTCTGTGATAAAATGTTCATATTTGGTCATCTTTCTTTCGTCGGCTTCTCCCAAGCGGTCCTCCCATGGCAATATCTGGCCTCATAGTTGTTCTGACGATGTGCTGGGGCAATTTTAGCTGCTTCTCCAAATCCACAAAGAGTTTCCAGTCATTGGCTGATGCCAGGATCCCTGCTGGTGCCTTCCTCCCTGCTTGTGGCTGTTCTCCTGCCCTAACAAATGCAATTGAGCAAGTGGTATTGCTCCCTTGGCCGTCTTTGCTGATCTCTTTGCTGATGGTATCTGCAATAGATTTCAGCACTTGGTTGTGACGCCAAGTATAACGACCCTGGCCGAGCGCTGTTGGGCAGGAGCTCAGAATATGCTCCAGCGTTCCACGAGCTGGGCACAAATGGCAAGTTGGGCTGTCTGCTTTTCCCCTCATACAGAGGTTTGCTGGGCTAGGCAGGACGTCATACACTTTACGAATCAGGAATGTTATGCGGTGCGGCTCACTTTGCCAGAGCTCTGTCCAGGTGACCTTGCGGTCCATGGCCTGCTCCCACCTGGTCCAGGCCCCCTGTTGCTCTATTCCAGCTGCTCTGCTCGTCCTTCCTTCCTCCACAGCAGCTCTGACCTCTTCATCTATACGGCGGTGTTTCTCCTTCCCCTTCCACTCTCTATGTTGAGGAGGTGCTGGGAACGTCCCCAAGCCTGCTCTGCCTCGGGCCACCACTCTCACAAGCTCTTTGTGCCTCAGTCGAGCCTGTGCATCCAGCGCTCCATTTCCTCCCTGTCCTCACCAACACTCCTGCCTGGGCTACCTTTGGGTCATTGGAGTCACTATACATCAGCACCTCACGTGCCCGAGTCACTTTAAACTCCTCTTCCAGGGATTTTAGAGGCAACCGGAGCATTGTGGTGTTTCCATAGAGGGTGATTTTACTAAGACTCCTAGGCAAACCTAACCATCTCCTGAGACAGCTGCTGACCTTTCTTTCCAAGGTCTCCACCGTGGAAATGGGAACCTCAAACACAAGTAACGGCCAGAGTTTTCTTGGCAGTATACCATGTTGGTAAATCCACGCTTTAAACTTGCCAGGGAGGCCAGAATGGTCTGTTGCTCTTAACCAGCTATCCAGCTCTTGACAGGTTGACTGGACTGATGTGAAATCTCCGAGGCTGCAGTCAAAAACCTTGCCCAGGCTTTTCACCGGCTGTTCTGACAATGATGGTATCTTTGCTCCTCCAATACTGAAATGGAACCTGCCATTCTTCAGCACTAGCGAACGGGACTTGGCTGGTTTAAACTCCATCCGAGCCCACCGAATAAGCTTCTCCAGCCCTTGTAGTATCCACCTGCCTCCTGGCACCGATTGTGTGGTGACTGTCAGGTCATCCATAAATGCCCTGATCGGCGGTTGTCGGACCCCTCATCTGCTTTGGGGCCCCCGACACTCAGGCTCTGCCCATTTGACAATCATATTCATAGCCACTGAAAACAGGATCACAGAGATGGTACAGCCTGTGATTATTCCCACCTCCAGTTTGTGCCAATCTGATGTCACACTTCCTGCAGAGACTCGCATCCTGAAATGGTTGTAATAATCCAAGATCAGATCTTCAATGTGCTGTGGCACATGGTGCTTGGTCATGGTCTGGACCAGCTTATGGGGGATAGAGCCATATGCATTGGCCAGGTCTAACCAAAGTACCCTGAGGTCTCCCTTGTATTCACGAGCTTCCCGGGTGAGCTGAGTCACCACTCCCGTGTTTTCTAAGCAACCTGGGACTCAAGGACACAAGGATGTTACACTGGCCCAACTCTTCCTCCCGGAGAGGATCACTGTAAGTGCTGTGCAGATGCTGGTCAATCTCCTCTTTTGAACAGACCAACTTTCCGTCACGCTTTTGTCCCAGGAGCTGTTTAGTGAAACCAAAGGGTTTGGCAATGAACGAAGCTCTTATCCTGGATCTCTCCTTCCAGGGCGTTGCTCCTCACGGGCCTTCTTGTGCTGCTTCTTGAGTGACTTCAACTCCTGCCAGATTTTGCGGATTTTCGCTGCTCTATGGTTCATGGAGTAGGTGGTTGGAGTTGATCGCTTCGATCCACATCTCCCTTTTCTGTTGCTTCCAGCACCTTGTCGACGTCCTCGTCGATCTGCCTCCAGACTGCCATCTTACAAGCCTGTGGCCACTTGATTCGCACCTTTGCCTGAGGCAGAAGACTTGGAGGAACGGTTAGTGGCACAGGCTCTGATCCTCAGGATTACCACGCCACTTCGCCATCACCGACCATATAGCCCTTGCACCACCCACCCGAGAGACATCCCCATCACTGTTTTTTCAGTCATCTTACTTCTCAATAAATTGGTTTTCACTGCAATTGCTTCCTCATCATTTCATAGCCGTCACAATAGTAAAACGATAAATAAACAAAAATGCCACTTTATTCTCTTTTTTTCTGAAATTTCTTTTTTTCTATTCTTTTTTTTTTTTGAAAGATTTTACTCAACAGCATTGCATTACCTTATGATTTCACAAACATGTTATGAATTTTTTTAAGTGTTCTTTGCAAGCTTACACCCCCAAAGCACAGGAATTCAAAAATTCGGCTTTCTGCAGGCTCTGATCACATGCAGATCTGACAGCAGACAACCGCTGCTTCCTCAGGGCTGCAGCGCAGGTTCAATCAAGACAAAATCATGTTGTCCCCGTAAAATATTTAGACTTTTAGCATTTTGTTGCCGTGGCGACACGGCTAAATCTACGTAGGATAAACACTGGAATAAATTACCGAATGAAACTACCGTGTGAAAGCATGAAAAATAGTTTTGTTAACTGCCCCTCTCAAACTCGAGCACAATTTATTTTTAGTTATCTGCCGATCTAGATTCTTGATGCCCGATTCTGATTGTTTTACAAGCAAATAGGCTGATTCTGAAAACCTTTTTTATATATTTATTTCATGCCTAAAGCAAGGGACAAGAATGAAGGAAAATGAGTACATGAACAAGATGTTTATTTTCCCTATTATAGGTACAGCCATTTAAATTAGAGGCAACCACTGCATTTTTTAACAATTACAGTAGCCTATAAATAACAAAAAACAAACAACATATCTCTTACTAAATCGTATATGCAGCCATCATAAAAGTAAGCTACTCTTCAAAGTGCAAATAGAGGGATATACTAAATATAGGCTACTAACAACAGCCTAGATATTTTATATAACTTAATTTGAGCGCATTGTGGAGTCGCTCTTCAAACGCAGGGTATTAAAATTGCTTTTGAATGTGTGCGCGCGTTTTACTTTTTGGTTTCGTTTTAACGACCGCACGAAAATCTCGGCGGCGCTGAACGTGCTTTCTAGAGTGCGGATCGGCCGCATTTTTCTGTCCGAACCCGGCCCGCATTCGACAGAGCAGAATACGAACCCGACAGGCATTAAGGTATTTATGTCCGAGCCCGATCCCAGGCCGACATTTTTTTCTCATACTAATGACACATGCACTTTTTTGTGTGGAATGCCCGTATTTATTAAGCAACTGCAGGAAGGCGTTCGGAAATGTCAACAGATGAGAGCATCAGCGCAACACCGAATATTCGTTCAAACAAATTACTAAATAAGAAATCAGCAGCACAGTAATTAGGCTACTGACACCTAAAAGGTAGGCTATTTAAATAAAAGATGAACGAAAAAAATGGCAAGGTATTTATATTTTATATTACATATATAACGTTTGTGTGATGTCTATATATAAAATGCATATATTATTTTGAAACCCAAAATAAATGAGTCTCAGACATTATGAACAAACGTGTGTTTATTTGAACACTTCCGTCAGTGAACAAGCAGCCTACAAAACGCTAAAATAAATCAAATAAATAACACATTTAAATATGTAATAGCCTAAATAATAATGTTAAATAGTCTATTAAACAAACATTCGTTGCAAAAATTAGTAAAACCTCACCTGGACCTTGTCCGACAGCTCATTACGGCCCCGAGTCCGACTGGACCTTCTTTTTTTTTTTCTTTCTTATTAGACAGCTGCTGTTTTTAATAGCAAGTGATTACATTTATTTTCGTTTATTTAGTTTATAAAGTACATTTAGAAATACATTTGGAACACTTTTTAATTGTTGAATTCAAGTTTTTGTTTTTTAAAGTAACGACCAAGCGGCAGATTAATTTGGCACTCTCAAGTAATCACGATTTCAATTCATTTTAAAATTTAAAGCATATCACAATATGAGTTTAATCGTTTAACCTAAATGTGTGCTATATCAGGCCCATATCCAGTATTTTGTGCAGAGAGTGAATGCTGAAGCTGGCTTTGCAGGACCGGTGTGATGTGATGTGAAACTTAATTTCTGGTCATAAAGGTTTGAGTATATATCATCCGGATCTGTAAAGAAATAATTTAAACAATTCAAATCAAAAACAAAACTCTTTCATTAGCTATATGCCTAATTCATGAAGATGCTGTAGTCATAAAAGGCGGTAAAAAAAAAAAAAAATGGTGGTAATTTCGAGCCCTGAATTGCTTTGTGCGGTCTTTCGCAGTGATATTTGTAGGTAATTTGCGGTAGTCGCGGTGATTGGGTGAAATTGCAAAGCCGCAAATAAATCGAGAGGATTGGCTGAATTTGCGTGAATTGGCGCGATCGCATCATCGCGAATTTCTGGAGGGACTGATTGATATTTTATAATATATTTTGGAATGTCAAAACAGCAAAAAGTAGAAATGAATGACTAACAAGCCATACGTTCTCCTCTGCTGCCATCTACTGGTTAGTGCTAAGTTTTATTTTATCAGGTGTTTGTTTTAAATAAATCGTTGGTTTCATGGTCAAAAAAATATCCACTTACCATTTAAAATATATCACAAAAATCACATCTATTTTTTTTTCAAAGTAGCCTACTGTCAAGCTATATCAGAATTCTTGCCTCAATGTCAGCCCAAATTCTTCATTTAACAATGAAATGTGCATGAAATAACTCAGTTTATATATATATATATATATATATATATATATATATATATATATATATATATATATATATAGGCTATATAGCCTATATGTTATATTTCGACCTATATTAAAAGATCACACACTCACTTGGGCATTTCAAACAGGGATAGGTATTTTTAACTACTCAGAAAAACACTTAAGCTCTAGGCCATGTAATATTATTTTCTTTTTACTTTCAGAAGTTTCCAGATATGTCGTTGTGAAAGAAAAAAAAGTTATTTCTTCACTAACTCTCACTCACGAACACTGTTGAGGCTGATCAAAATAACTTGTGAGACTATACATTTTTTTCGCTTTTCATTTATTTTTACAGATCGGGTTTTGGTATAAAAACAAACAAAGCATTAATAAATTAAACAGCGTGTTATTTTTCCTCTTCTCTACACTTCGCGCTCCAGTCCAGCGGAAGGCGCTAAAACACATTTCTAACACCACAGAGGAAGACTTTTAGCTTCACCACACTCTCTGTTGTTTTATCGTGATGCTGGTTTAATACATTACAAACTGTTGTAAATGTTGTTTTTGTAAACCGAAAAGTGCAGTTTTCGAATCTGGTCAGATAAATACCTGTAATATTATCACCCTCACAGTTGTGACTAAGTTTTGAAGCAAACAGGAATATCTGGAGGAGCTTAAGTTGAACTGAGATCTGCTGCTGTGAAGATGGTGTTTGTTAAAAAGGAGAGTGAGGAGAACACGAGTGAACCAGAACCCTGGAGAATAAAAGAAGAGGAACCAGAACTTTTGATAATAAAACAAGAGGAACCAGAACTCCTGATAATAAAAGAAGAGGAACCAGAACTCTTGATAATAAAACAAGAGGAACCAGAACTCTTGATAATAAAACAAGAGGAACCAGAACTCTTGAGCATAAAACAGGAGCAACAAGGAGGTTGGTGTTTATTCTTCATTCATCTTTATTGACTTTTGTCGTACATTAGGCTTACAAAGCTTTAATAACAGTTAGGAGTTATAAAGTTTCAAGCAGTGTAAGATTTAGTTTGTTGTAACAGAAACAACATTTAGACCAAAACAATCTGTTTATTAATATAGATGGAGCAGCAAATGATGGAAGACATTTTTGTTTCAGTAAAATGTATGTTAGATAACTGGAAAACCCATCCACAACTTATTTTCAATGAGAAACAATAGAATTTGCATGTAATATTGTTAATAAAGGTCCATTTTGTATGGTTCCCAACTCAAGCTCAGTGCTTTACTGTCAAATGTGTATTGCTAAGAAATAAATGTGTAATATTATTAGCGAAGACATTTTTTAATGGAAAACAATAGTCATTTTATGATTACCAAACTTGTTTCTGGTGCCACTTCTAACATATTTTACTCTGAAGCCCAGTAAGGGACACTTTCTATGAAGTGGGTCCTTTTTAGTAATATTGTGTTAACTTTTTCTTTGTGTGTGTGTGTGTGTGTGTGTGTGTGTGTGTGTGTGTGTGTGTGTGTGTGTGTGTGTGTGTGTGTGTGTGTGTGAATAAAACATATTTAACCCTTAAATGCATAAATGTTTCTCCAATCACTATTACATATTTGGGTCTATAGCAACCCGGACATTTATATCAAGCATGAATGGTCTCTAACTGCTGCAATAGCAAAAAACTCTTGATATTTTAAGAACTATTACAGAAGAATAAAACAGAGCATATTTCATTACGTTTTGAATCCTAAAAGCCTTCTGTTTGATTTTACCATCGCTATCATCATCAGAGCGCACTTCCATAGTATATTCAGCATCTGGCTCATATTCGCAAAACTATCGTTTTCATTTACTTAAAATCATTATTTTGTTAACTGGCTGCTTATGCACTACATCCACCATCAAATGACAGTGACTTTTATATTTTATGCTGACGATATTCTTTTGTTTTATGCCTGTGATAATTACAAGTGAAACATCTCATTATTATTGTCTATCAAACAGTGCCACCTCTGGGGGTCGATTACATGTATTTAGTCATCAGATATTTACATATTTCTGTGCATGAAAAATATACATACACTATTACACACCTTGGGTTTCTAGCGATCCAATACACTTTTACCAAAAAATGAGTCAGAAAACATTTATTATTTTATTATTTTTTCTTGTTTCATTTTTCATAATGAATAGATTGAGAAATATTAAGAAAGGTGGTGCCAAACTTAAAAAAAAATGAAGGAGGGAGAGTGAATGATGTCCTGGGTTGCTAAAGACCCAAGGTATGCATACAAGGGTTAATAGTTATTCCTATGGAAGCATGGATTTTTGCCGATAACGTTTGAAAATAATAATTTGAAGATCAATGCATCTCATGTATGGAAAGATTCCAAGGACTAAAAAAAATTATAAAAATAACAAAAATATTGTATAACAATTATCTGCTAGTTATATTAGGCTTCATTTTATGTCCACATTTCTTTTGAGTTACTGAAAATGAACCAATATTATTATTAGTGGTGGGCCGTTATCGGCGTTAACGTGAGACTCATATCGCGCGATAAAAAAATATCGCCGTTAATCTATTCTCAAAGTTGGGTTGGGAGCTGGGTCTAAACTACGCAAGATATGATGACTTTCACCTTGATATTTTAACGCGGATGACGTATATCTAGCTGAATTGCACTGTAGGGGGCGAGAACAAGTCTTCAACTTCTGTGAAATTACCACATCAAATGAAACGCGCAGACATGGATGCAGTTAAGAAGCCGCTTCAGGGCCGGTGCGTGTGTCGCTAGACCCTTTTTACTGGGGCACGTGCCTCAGTGAAAATCTGCTGTGCCCCAGTAAAATCTCAAGTTTGAGTTATAATTTGCTTTGATAATCCCGAAATAAAGACATTAAACTATGTGCAACAACTGAATTGACGCTTCTAAAAGCAACGCAGTTTATTGGAAGATGCACGCAGATAGGCTCTCCGCACCCGCACGCCTGTGTATTTTATGGGAACGCGCACGTCGTACAGCATTTTGCGCAGAAGTACTTGGTTACACAAGTTTGTATAGTTAATTGTGTTGTAAATGCAATTGTCAAGCAGTTTGTAATGCATTTTGGAAACAGGAGATGAGCGCCTGATCTAATGCGCCACCTGGCTTGAGAAACCCTTTCTCAAAGACTTACTTTTAGTCATTATTTGGGTAGCACACATATTCTGAATGCCTTCATCAGAATTCAAACTAGCCATTTTAATCTAGATTAATCTAGATTAATTTCAAGATTTAATCTAGATTAATCTAGATTTAAAAAAATTTATATATGCCCATCACTAATTATTATTTATTTATTTATTTTTTAGAGTTGATTGAAGAAATTGATGAGAATGAAGAACTGAGTGAAGCTGAAGAGCAAAGGCATTTCAAACCTGGAGAAAAACCATTGAGTTGCTCTCAAATCAAACAGAAAGATTTAAAGAAAAGAAGAGACAAAAAAATGTTCACCTGCCCTCAGTGTGGAAAGAGTGTTTTAAGAAAATCAAGTCTTGAGCATCACATGCACATCCACACTGGAGAGAAACCTTATGAGTGTTCACACTGTGACAAGAGATTCAGTCAGTCAACACATCTGAAAACACATGAGAGGGTCCACACTGGAGAGAAACCTTATCAGTGTTCACACTGTGACAAGAGATTCAGTCAGTCATCAAATCTGAAAACACATGAGGTGATGCACACTGGAGAGAAACCTTATGAGTGTTCATACTGTGACAAGAGATTCAGTCAGTCAACAACTCTGAAATCACATGAGAGGATCCACACTGGAGAGAAACCTTATCAGTGTTCACACTGTGACAAGAGATTTAGTCACTCAACAACTCTGAAATCACATGAAATTATCCACACTGGAGAGAAACCGCACACATGTGATCAGTGCGGGATGAGTTTCAGCCTAAAAGGACTACTTGCAGCACACATGAGAGTTCATACTGGAGAGAAACCACATTCATGCAATTTGTGTGGAAAGAGTTTCTTACGTCTACAAGGTTTGAAAGAACATCAGAAAAAACACGCTGGTGTGAGAGACTACATGTGCTTTGAGTGTAAAAAGGCTTTCACTACAGCACACAGTTTAAGACTGCATGAGAGGCTTCATTCTGAAGATAATCCTTACAAGTGTTCACTCTGTGACAAGAGATTCAATCAGTCAGGATCTCTGAAAACACATGAGATGATTCACACTGGAGAGAAACCTTATAAGTGTTCACACTGTGACAAGAGATTCAATCGGTCAGGATCTCTGAAAGTACATGAGAGGATTCACACTGGAGAGAAACCGTATCACTGCACTGCATGTGGGAAGTGTTTTAAATATTTATCTTCTCTAAAATATCATAGAAAATTCAAACACAGTAAGTAAATCATCTTCAGATCCAGGACTTTCTGTCATGACACTGGGTTGCAAGCTTTTCCCTCCTCCTCCAGAGGGCGCTATTTCCCTTCCTCCCGCACTTCACTCCCCTGATTGTATACACCTGTGTTGTGATCATGACACTCGTCTCACCCACACCTGTTCACAATTATACGGACTATAAAGCTGCTCATCTCCCACTCCTCATTCTGGCTGCATTGTCTTCTGTACCGTCTGTCTCTGTGTTTCCTGGATCCTGTCTCCTAGACCAGGTTTACAGTTCTGTTTATTTTGTGTTTGTATTCAAGTCGTGTTGTGCCATGTTGGCCTTTTGTTTGTGTTTGTTTGTTTATTGTTTATATAAAAAATGAATTACCTGCACTTGGACCCAGACCTCATCTCTCACGTGACACTTTCAGGTCTCACCAAATGTGACACAACCAAGCAATAAAATATTACAAGACATTACAAGCGACTGAAGCGACATGAGAAAGAAACATTATCTAAAGTTTTCACAATGAATACATTTCATCTTTAACAAATGGGCCCTTTTTCGTAAAGAGGAAAATAACCTAAAGGAAACCTGGGAGGACATATAAATATAAGAAGTATACTGCCAAAAACAGGTCAGATAAAGAATTTTATTGGATTTTTTTGTGTGTGTATCTAAGACTTGGTTGAATCATAATGTTCTTATTGACCTAATTAATGTACCAGGATATACGTATTATAAGAGAGATAGGGTCAGTGGAAGGGGTGGTGGTGTTTTAATTTATATAAGGGAGCATTTTAGATATTTACAACTTGAATTGAAGGTGAACATAAGAGTGTTTGGGATTTATTGTTATTCTTTCCCCAAATATGAAATTGAATACAGTTGTGCTTTATAATCCTCCATGTCATGATGTAAAATTTTATAATGAACTGAAGAATCTTCTTTCTCTTGTTGATAACCGCTGTGAATGTATGCTGTTTGGTGATTTTAATATTAATTGGATGGTTAAAAATCTTAAATCACAATTGAAATCAAGTATGGACAAATTTAATTTTAAACAATGATTGATAGACCCACTTGAATCACAAGAAAAAGTGAAACTCTTATAGATCGGATTTTCACAACTAGACCAGAGAGGGTAATGAAAATATATAATCTTATTACTGGTCTTTCAGATGTTAATATGACACTGATCGTAAGAAAATGAACTAGAAAACGTTTATGTCATCATAATAAAACAGAAAATCAAATTTTAACAACAGGAATTCCCAGGTCAAAAGTAGTTCACTTTGAACATGACTTGAAGGAAGTTAATTGGGAAACGGTTATTAAAGAGTCAGACTTAAATCACAGTGCAGTTAATTTTGCCTCTAATCCAATTGAATTAATAGGTAAACATATGAAAACCTGGAAGAGTAGGCCTAAGACATTCTCTCTTCCATGGTCTAACAGTGATATTCTTCAGATCATTAAAAGTCTAAATCTTGCCCTTAAAAAGTCATTATAAACAAAATCGTATACTGACCGTCTTATTTACACTGGCTTGAGGAATAGTGTCAGAATTGCGAAAGGCTAAGACTAATTATTTTTTTCAAAATTAATTGAGGAGGTCAGAGGCAACAGTTCTAAATTATGGCAACATATAAATAGACTGTCGAATTCAAATAGTCTTAAAGTTAGTAGTAATATGATTCATAGTAATGAGGCTATAGCAAATGTTTTACAGTTTTTGCATTGAATCCGTACAAGAATTAACAAGTCATTTTAAGTATATTGAGTCGTCTGCTAAAGAATTTAATTCTGACCATACAGGCTTAAAGGCTTATTTTATATTAACCCTTGTGCATTGTTTCAATTTACAACCTTTCGTTATGTTTCGTGGCTGAAAACAGCCACTACTATAAATTGCTGTAAAAATGTATCAGATAAATATTTTTTTCAAAATTATTTTGCATAAATCTATTAATCAACCTCATTCCTGCTCAAAAATACTAAATGTTTAAAAAAAATTCAGGATTTTAACTCTTTAATTGTCAAATTCCTAAATTATGTCACTGATTTGAAAAAACACACAAAAAAAACAACAACACAAAATTACTAATTTTCAATATAAAAGGTAATTGTGGCCTGGATTTTTTTTTTTTTTTTTTTACCTTTTAATAGTCTTGGACATGTGAAAGATTATTAAGAACATTGGCTTTCATGCATTGTTAGTTTTGGCGCAGCATCAGATTTTAATTTTTTCTCCCTCATTTATTGTTTGTGGCTGTTTTCGCCCTATTGACTTCCATTATAACCACATTTTTTGATTGCAAAGCCATGACTCCATATAATGCTGAATTCTTGATTGTTTGTGGTTTTCCCTGTTGGGAAGGGGTCAAATTTGTAAATTGTACTGTTGATTATCAGTTGGCCCCATTAACCCTTTAGATAGGCCTTTAGTTTACATAGAGTTCTGTGGAGTATAACGGCATATTATAGTGTGCGTGTGTGTATGTGTGTGTGAGCGTGTGTGAGTGTGTGAAAGTGTGTGCGAGTGTATGAGAGTGTGTGTGAATGTCTGTGAGTGTGAGAGAGACCTCTGTGCACCTTGATACATCTCAGAAAATCAAAAAAGCACCTCAGCTCTCAGAACTATATGGTAAACAAATACATAAATATACTTTCTTTATTTTTGTTTACTCCATGTCGTTCTGAGAGCTGAGGTGCTTATTTTGATTTTCTCAGAGGTATCAAGGTGCACAAAGGTCTCTCTCACACTTTCACACACTTTCACTCACTTTCACACACTCAAACACACTTAGACACGCACACACACACACACACACACACACACACACACACACACACACACACTTTAATATGCCGTTAAACTCCATAGAACTCTATGTAAACTAAGCTTTTTTTTTTTTTTTTTTTGCAAAGGCCTATCTAAATGATTAATGGGGCCAACTGATAATAAACAGTACAATGTACTAATTTGACCCCTTCCCAACAGGGAAAACCACAAACAATCAAGAATTCAGCATTATATGGTGTCATGGCTTTGCAATCAAAAATTGTGGTTATAATGGAAGTCAATGGGGCAAAAACAGCCACGAACAGTAAATGAGGGAGAAAAAGTTAAAATCTGCTGCTGCACAAAAACTAACAATGCATCAAAACCAATGTTGTTTCTAATCTTTGACATGTCCAAGACTGTGATAAAAGGTTAAAAAAAATCCAGTCCACATTCACATTTTATATTGAAAACTAGTCTTTTTTTTTTTTTTTTTTAATCAGTGACATAATTTATTAATTTGGCAATTAAAGAGTTAAAATCCTGATTTAAAAAAAAAAACATTTAGTATTTTTGAGCAGGACTGAGGTTGATTAATAGATTTATGCAAAAAAATTGAAAAAAAAATATTTATCTGATACATTTTTACAGCAGTTTAAATTAGTGGCTGTTTTCAGCCACGAAACATAACGAAAGGGTAGTAAATTTGCCCACAGTGTACTGTTGAGTTTTTGTAAAATTTCAAAGCATTTTCCCAAAATATGTATCAAAATAAGATTAGTCACCAAAAATCATTCCATTTGCTTTAACAGAGAAAAAGTTGTGGCCAAATTAAGACTCAACAGCACCCCTTAGTGGACGAAAACGTCCCCAACAACACATAAGTATCTTGTGATAAGGTTCAGAAAGTGATTGCAAATATGCGTAATTCTGTGTCTAAAGACATCTATGACATTCACGCTGAATTAATCAACAAATACCAAGGTTGTCTGTTGGAGCCAATTATGTATTTAGTAAATTTGTCAAAACATCAAAAACATTCCCAGAGAGTTGGAAAACAGCAATAATTACACCGGTCTATAAATCGGGAGATAAGGAGGTAGTTAGTAATTGTAGGCCTATTGCTATTCTACTGAAATGGTGAAGTCACCTGTGTGTGCAAATAACTTGGGAGTACCACAAGGGTCAGTACTTGGCCCATTGTTCTTTACAATGTATATACATGACCTACCTAACTGCTGCCCGGCTGTAAACTGTCAATTGTATGCTGATGACACTCCAACGTCCATGTGTCTGCTAAAACACCTAGCCAGGCAGGTAAGCATCTGACCCAGGCATTGCAGAACATTTCTAGATGGCTTGAGACGTCACGTTTAACTCTTAATGTTAAGAAAACAGTTTCTATATCCTTTTCCATATGAAATAAGCCTGCAAGGGATGTATTTGAGGTGCACACTAAGAATGAAGTAATTTAAGTAGTGAATGACGTCAAGTATCTTGGCATAATTTTGAATAAGAATTTAAAATTTGATAGTCAAGTTAGGGATATCTGTAGGAAGGTCAAACCTCACATTTATCGTATTGCATTACATCATGGTCACAAGCCTCTTCAACTATACTGAAGCCTATTGTCTCAATACATAAACGGGCAATACAATTTATGGACCAGAAACCTATGCGATGGCATCAAGAAAGCATAACCTTTTTGGTTTTGATAGCTTCGTTGATTTTAAATTCCTAAAATTGTTTTTTAAATGTCTAAAGAATCATGCATAACTGCTGTTTTCTTCTGTAATTAATCTGTAGAGCTCTAATAGCGCAAACATACGAGAGACACTACTATTATTTACTATTAATTCTGGAAAATGTTTGCTTTTTGGGTTTTAAAATATCTCAATAAAGCTTCTGAATTAATTGAACGCCTTTATCGTCATTGTATTTTTCTGCACCCAAACAAACTAGGAGCACTGCTCCTGACTGGTGTTAGAAAACAAACATACAGTATAACCACAGATAATAAATAAGACTTTAGGCTGTACAGTATAATTATAAATTATAATTATTAAAAATAATTATAGTTCTTGAAAAACATCTTCAGATGCATCTGAACACATCATCAGTGATGTAACCAGGGGTCCTCGGGTGTTTCGGGTCTTTCAACATCAGACACTCTCGCCCAGGTGACCCAGCCACGGCTGATCAGACCACGACTTGTGTTTAGGTAGCACTCGCTTGCCCCCATGGTGCTCCTCTACGGATCCAGAGCCATCTCGAGGCTTTCTCGGCTGCGTCGTTGGTGTTCTTGATGGCCCTGGTCCTTGTTGTTCCTCCAATGCCCAGTGCAGTAAAGGCTTTGTGGAGAGAACGCCCCACAAATCCTCTGCAGCCAACCTCGATAGGCATGCATCTCGCCTTCCAGCCCTGTGTTCGGCAGTCTGTGACCAGATGTTCATATTTGGTCATCTTTCTTTCGTGGGCTTCTCCCAAGCGGTCCTCCCATGGCACGGTCAGCTCCATGATGATTATATTATTGGTACTCTCTGAGACTAGAATAATATCTTTCCCTCATAGTTGTTCTGACGATGTGCTGGGGGAATTTTAGCTGCTTCTCCAAATCACAGAGAGTTTCCAGTCCTTGGCTGATGCCAGGATCCCTGCTGGTGCCTTCCACCCTGCTTGTGGCTGTTCTCCTGCCCTAACAAATGCGATTGAGCGAGTGGTATTGCTCCCTCGGCCGCCTTTGCTGATCTCTTTGCTGATGGTATCTGCAATAGATTTCAGCACCTGGTTGTGACGCCAAGTATAACGACCCTGGCCGACTGCTGTTGGGCAGGAGCTCAGAATGTGCTCCAGCTTTCCACGAGCTGGGCACAAATGGCAAGTTGGGGTGTCTGCTTTTCCCCACATACAGAGGTTTGCTGGGCTAGGCAGGACGTCATACACTGCCCGAATCAGGAATGTTATGCGGTGCGGCTCACTTTGCCAGAGCTCCATCCAGGTGACCTTGCGGTCCATGGCCTGCTCCCACCTGGTCCAGGCCCCCTGTTGCCCCATTCCAGCTGCTCTGCTTGTCCTTCCTTGCTCCACAGCAGCTCTGACCTCTTCATGTATACGGCGGTGTTTCTCCTTCCCCTTCCACTCTCTATGTTGAGGAGGTGCTGGGAACATCCCCAAGCCTGCTCTGCCTCGGGCCACCACTCCCACAAGCTCTTTGTGCCTCAGTCGAGCCTGTGCATCCAGCACAGCGGCATGGGCGCTCCATTTCCTCCCTGTCCTCACCAACACTCCTTCCTGGGCTACCTTTGGGTCATTGAAGTCACTATACACCAGCACCTTACATGCCCGAGTCACTTTAAACTCCTCTTCCAGGGATTTTAGAGGCAACCGGAGCATTGTGGTGTTTCCATAGAGGGCGATGTTACTAAGACTCCTAGGCAAACCTAACCATCTCCTGAGACAGCTGCTGACCTTTCTTTCCAAGGTCTCAACCATGGAAATGGGAACCCCATACACAAGTAACGGCCAGAGTATTCTTGGCAGTATACCATGTTGGTAAATCCACGCTTTAAACTAGCCAGGTAGGCCAGAACGGTCTGTTGCTCTTAACCAGCTATCCAGCTCTTGACAGGTTGACTGGACTGATGCAAAGTCTCTGAGGCTGCTATCAAAAACCTTGCCCAAGCTTTTTACCGGCTGTTCTGACAATGATGGTATCTTTGCTCCTCCAATACTGAAATGGAACCTGCCCTTAATCTTGCCGTTCTTAAGCACTAGCGAACGGGACTTGGCTGGTTTAACCCTTTAGAACGTACGATCACACCGGTCTGATTTGTCTTGGCTGGTCCCTTATGCGTATGATCACACCGGTGTGATTCGAACGTTCGCCGCATCACGTCATCAGCTGCTGAATTCAAATCTGTTTTGGCGCTTTTGCTGGCTCTGAGCCAGATCGGAGGCGCTGAGTGCTTGTCATATTATCACAACTATTCAGTGTTTTCAACCATATAATGCTTATTTTAGGTTTCAGACATTTAAATAGACATAAGTACTAGCAAAACCATACATTTATAGTTTGTAAAATACACACTGATGTCTATGGAAGCAGCAATAATGATCCTACAAATATATTCTGACAGCATCATTTATTGATATCATATACAGATTATGCAGGTAACTATAAAGTTCACTCTCCTCTTCTTCCAGCTCACCAGAGACTTACTTTAATGTCTTTCGGGAGTAGAGGATGCATTTGCGTGTGTTAAATCCCACAGCTCGGATTCAGCGCGAACAAACATGGCGGCGCCCATCACCCGGTATAGATTAACTAACGCGGTCATAATAAAAGTATTTGGATTTTTAAATACATTTACTTGCACATATTTCGAAATCGGAATATCATATTTTTCAAAATATAGAGAGCATGCTTATGAATATCAATGATAAAAAAGGGAAAACGAAATAAAAGCGATCCATGTGTCTTAGAGTGCTGTTGTGGCTGCGGTGTGTCACATGACGCGTCGCCATGGAAACTGTAATGCCAAACATTCCAAAATAATGGTCGCCTAAAAAAACTCACTCTTTGGGGTTAGATAGAATATTTTAAACTCACGTGTGAAAAGGTTAAACTCCATCCCAGCCCACCGAATGAGCTTCTCCAGCCCTTGTAGTATCCACTTGCCTCCTGGCACCGATTGTGTGGTGACTGTCAGGTCATCCATAAATTCCCTGATCGGCGGTTGTTGGACCCCTCCTCTGCTTTGTGGCCCCCGACACTCAGGCTCTGCCGATTTGACAATCATATTCATAGCCACTGCAAACAGGATCACAGAGATGGTACAGCCTGTGATTGTTCCCACCTACAGTTTGTGCCAATCTGATGTCACACTTCCTGCAGAGACTCGCATCCTGAAATGGTTGTAATAATCCAAGATCAGATCTGCAATGTGCTGTGGCACATGGTGCTTGGTCATGGTGGTCTGGACCAGCTTACGGGGGATAGAGCCATATGCATTGGACAGGTCTAACCAAAGTACCGTGAGGTCTCACAACCTCCTGGACTTCTTTCAAAAGTGGCTCCCTGCTGTCAAACTCCTTGGAGGGAGGAGGTGGATATACAAGGATGTTACACTGGCCCAACTCTTCCTCCCGAAGAGGATCACTGTAATTGCTGTGCAGATGCTGGTCAATCTCTTCTTTTGAACAGAGCAACTTTCCGTCACGCTTTTGTAATGGGTACTTCAACTCACTAGCCAATATTAATATATCATTAATATTAGCTATACTAAATTAAATAAATAACTATTGAAATAAACAGTTTATGCTAGTTAGGTCACAAAAGTCTAAATTCGGCTACAGGAGCTGGCAGTCAGTAATAACACAGAAACATGAATTTAAATTTAGTACAGGTACCATATATTGAAAAGTGATTAAACAAAATAATTACAAACAAAAATAATGAAAATAGGAAAAAAAAAATAGTTACAGACTACAGTTGTACCAGTTATAGTTAAGTGCACTTTGTGGTTATTGTACAAATAAGATATGACAATAGAATTTACAACAAATGCCAAACACAATAAACAAAAAGAAAATAAACTGTCCCAGCAAGGTTTGGTTTCTTCAAGACCCACGCACAACCCACAAGAGGTTTATGAGAAGTTGTATTGATAAGTCCATAGGTTATTGTTCATTAAGGGAAAAGATGTGCATGTGGGAATGAAGCGCTAGTCTGTGGAGAAGTGTGTGGGTAACAGGCTGTGGACAGCCTTCCTACCAGACCAGTAGGGTGGATGTTCAGTGGATGCTGCACAGATGGTAGGCTCCCAGCCGTAGTAGTTCAGCTCGCCATCATTCATCCCCAAACAGAGGAAAAAAACCTGGCCTGTAGTACAACAACAGGACCAGTAAATGATAAGCTAAATTGAAACTTAAGTTACATTAAACTTTAGCTAATCATATACTCAAATATCATTTCAATATATACCCAATTCTAAATCATTACAGAATAATCAAATGTATAAACAATTAATAAACATTAAATCCTTGACAACACGGTCAAAAGTGCAATATTAAAGTTGCATTTGCCTGTACAAAGTTCAAATAAATAATACCACGGTACTGGGCTATAATCTGATTTCCTTAGTGCATGTAAACATACTTGGTGCAAAACATGCATGTAAACACACTCTGGTTTAAAGCTTATAATCCAGAAATAGCAGACTTCACAACAGTATAAATCAAAAAATCATATAAATCAGTGCTCCTCACTGGCCTCCTTGTGCTGCTTCTTGAGTGACTTCAACTCCTGCCGGATTTTGCGTATTTTTCGCTGCTCTATGGTTCATGGAGTAGGTGGTTGGAGTAGATCGCTTCTCCTCAACACCAAACCTCTCCTGAGCTAGGCTAGAGATGATGGTCGTCATTGCGTGCAGCCTTCGATCCACATCTCCCTTTTCTGTTGCTTCCAGCACCTTGTCGACGTCCTCGTCGAACTGCCTCCAGACTACCGTCTTACAAGCCTGTGGCCACATGATTCGCACCTTTGCCTGGGGCAGAAGACTTGGAGGAATGGTTAGTGGCACACGGAGGCTCTGAGCCTCAGGATTACCACGCCACTTCACCATCACCGACCATCTAGCCCTTGCACCACCCATCCGAGAGACATCACCATCACTGTTTGTTCAGTCATCTTACTTACTTCTCAATAAACTGTTTTTCACTGCAATTGATTCCTCATCATTCCATAGCCGTCAGAGAATCATTTGACCAACAATGGAAGCAACAGGCCCTTCCCAGCCCACAATGGAGGATGTCATGCGTTCCTGCGTCTCTTGGATAGACAGCCAAGAAAAGAGCATGAATGAGTCGGGCCAGGCCATTCATGCTTTGGTGGTGCAGGTGTCCGAGCTTACCCAGCAGATGCAACACATGCAACTTCCTGCTGCGCCGCCCACACCGCCCACCCCTCCTGCTCCCCATGTACCATCTAGCACTGTCCCCCAGTCCGAGCCCCGCCTTCCCACACCGGAATTCTACAGCGGTGAGCCGAACTTCTGCAGAGCTTTCCTCACTAGATGTTCTATGCAATTTTCTTCACAACCCCACACTTTCCCTAGTGAGGAAAGCAAGGTGGTGTTCGTGCTCACCCTGCTGACTGGGAAGACGGCGGTGTGGGAGAACCAGGACCCCTGTTGTGCCTCGTTCGCTACACTCTCCGCTGAGATGAAGAGGGTGTTTGACCACACGGTCGCAGGGAGAGAAGCCGCGCAGCTCTTGACAGATCTCAAACAGGGGAAGAGATCTGACTCGGACTCTTCCATCGAGTTCCGCACCCTAGCGGCCGAGTGTCAGTGGAACGAGGAGGCGCAGTGAGATATGTTCCTGCATGGGCTGGCTGATCGCGTCCAGAAGGAAATCTACGCCCTGGATCTACCCACCACCCTCAATGGCCTTATCGACCTTGCACTGCGAGAAGACTCTCCCGAGCCGAGCGGTGGTGGTTACCCGCTCGGCTCCCCCCTGTGGAGGGAACTTCATCTCGAGCCAGCGGCGGAGACGCAATCATCCCTAAGAAGACCTCATCCAGCTCGACCTCCACGCTCCTCCTGGTTAGGCTAAGATAGTCCAACCACGATCATCACTGCACTGCACTGCGGGATTCGGGGGCAGAAGGTAACTTTATGGATTACAATTTTGCACGTCTGAATCAAGTCCCACTCCTTCCCCTCACCAACACTATTGCCGTCCACACACTCAATGGCCAGATCCTACCCACCATAACCTCCATCAATGAGCCCATCATCACTCTCACTGTGTCTGGCAATCACAGTGAGAGCATCCACTTCTACATCCTGGACTCCCCTCATGCCTCCGTTGTATTAGGACAACCCTGGCTCATCAAACATAACCCCCGGATTGACTGGCAGCTGAAGTCTGTGTCTGAGTGGAGCATTAAGTGTTATTAAGTGAGTCTTGTCTTGTGTCTGCTTGTCCGTCTGTTTCTGGTTCTATGTTTCAGGAGAAGGCGGTGGATTTGTGTAACGTGCCCACGGAGTATCTCGAAGGAAGTGTTCAGTAAGTCTCGGGCTAATTCTCTTCCTCCTCATCATCCCTATGTTTGTGCTATAGAGTTATTGCCAGGGACGTCTTTGCCTAAAGGCAAGTTATTTTCACTCTCAGTTCCAGAGAGAGAGGCTATGGAGGAATATATTTCTGATTCTCTGGCAGCGGGGTTCATTGGACCCTCCACTTCTTCAGCGGGGGTGGAGTTATTTTTTGTGGGGAAGAAGGACGGATCTCTGCGACCTTGTATTGATTATCGAGGGTTAAATAATATTACGGTAAAGAACACCTATCCTTTGCCGCTAATATCTTCAGCCTTCGAGAAGTTGCAGGGAGTGTCGGTCTTCAAAAAATTGGATTTAAGAAATGCTTATCATTTGGTCCGCATCAGGAGGGGAAATGAATGGAAGACTGCCTTTAATACCCCCAGGGGACACTTTGAATATTTGGTCATGCCCTTCGGCTTGTCCAACTCCCCAGGGGTCTTCCAGGCACTCGTCAACGATGTGCTGCGAGACATGGTCGATCCATTCATATAAGTCTACCTGGACGACATATTGATATTTTCCTCATCTCTCCAGGAACATGTGCAGCACGTCCGACGAGTGCTTCAGAGGCTGCTAGAGAATGGGCTTTTTGTCAAGGCGGAGAAATGCGAAACTTCATTTCGTGTCGTCTGAGGGTATGCACATGGATCCCGAGAAAGTTAAGGCTGTGATAGATTGGCCAAGTCCAGATTCCTGTAAGGCCCTACAGAGGTTTCTGGGGTTCGCCAATTTCTACCGGCGTTTCATTCGCATCTTCAGCCAACTAACCCTCCCCTGTGACCACCTTGACCTCCCCCAGAACGACGTTCAGGTGGTCAGACGCAGCCGAAGCTGCGTTTGCCAAACTCAAGAGCCGCTTCGTTTCGGCTCCCATTCTGGTCACCCCTGATCCATCACGCCAGTTCGTGGTGGAGGTCGATGCATCAAAGGTGGGGGTAGGTTTTTTCACACCGTATGTCGCCAGCCGAAACTAATTATGATATTGGTAACCGAGAGTTGTTGGCAGTCAAGCTAGCATTGGAGGAATGGCGCCACTGGTTAGAAGGGACGGGGATACCCTTTATCGTATGGACTGATCATAAGAACCCAGAATACATTATAACTGCTAAAAGATTGAACTCTAGGCAGGCTCGGTGGGCACTTTTTTTTTTCGAACACACAATTTACTCCTTCTACCGCCCAGGTTCCAAAAACGCCAAACCCAATTCTTTGTCACGTATTTTTGACCGTTCCAATCGCCCGTCTACTCCCGAGGGCATTTTTCCAGAGACACTTATTGTCTCTGCCCTTGCTTGGGAGGTCGAATCGAAGGTTAAGACAGCCTTACAAGGGGTAACGCCTCCGGTCGGATGCCCACTGAACCGTTTATTTGTGCCAGAGGGATTACGGTCCGAGGTCATTCAGTGGGGACACTGTTCCAATGTAGCTTGACATCCAGGAGTTAATCGCACCACACATTTGGTCAAGCAACGATTTTGGTGGCCATTCATGGCTCGCGACGTTCGCAGTTTTGTTTTGGCTTGCTCAGTTGCGCCACTGTTAAGACTTCTAACAGGCCCCCAGATGGGCTCCTACAACCACTGCCCTTCGAGACCCTGGTCCCATATAGCTCTAGATTTTGTCACCGCCCTCCCAGAGTAACACGGTGGTTTTGACCGTGGTGGACCGGTCCTCGTAGGCGGTACTTGCCCAAATTACCCTCAGCCAAGAAGACAGCGTTGGCAGTCGTCGACCACGTCTTTCGGTTACATGGCCTCTTGACAGATGTGGTCTCCGACAGAGGACCCCAGTTTGTGACAAAATTTTGGCGAAAGTTTTGTAAGCTTCTGGGTGTGACTGTTAGTCTCTTTTCGGGGGTTCCATCCTCGAGGCAATGGGCACACTGAGAGAGCCAACCAAGATTTGGAGAGAGCGTTGCGATGTATGGTCGCTAGAAATCCTTCCTCCTGGAGCCAACAACTTTCTATTGTGGAGTACGCCCACAATTCCTTACCAGTATCATCCATGGCCTATCCCCATTTGAATGTAGTATAGGGTACCAGCCACCAATTTTTCCCAGTCTGGAATCCGAAGTCACGTTCCCCTCAGCTCACGCATTCGACCAGAGGTGCCATCGAACTTGGACTAGAGCCCGTGAGACTCTACTCCAGATGGGAGCGCGCACCAAGGCCTAGACCGATCGCCACCGGTCTAAGCCTCCAGTATACGTCGTTGGTCCCAAAGTGTGGCTTTCTACCAAGAACATTCCTCTCCGATCCGTATCCAATAAGCTTTCTCCCAAATTCATTGGCCCGTTCTCTGTCACCAAAATCATTTGTCCGTGGCAGTCCGCCTCAAACTTCCTCCAGTGTACAGGAGAATCCATCCCGTGTTCCATGTTTCCAAAATCAAACCCTTCTTTTTTGCACGCATTAATCCGCCAGCCCTGGTTCCCCCACTGCTGCGACTTGTAGATGGGGAACCCACTTATTCGGTTAACCGTATTCTGGACTCAAGGCGGAGGGGACGCGGATTTCAGTACTTGGTGGACTGGGAAGGTAACGGTCCGGAGGAGAGAAGTTGGGTACCTGCCAGGGACATTCTGGATCACTCCCTTATTGATGACTTCAATCAGCAGGTAAAGGAGTCTGGGAACATCAGGGGACGTTCCTAGGAGAGGGGGTACTGTCACAGTTCATACATCCGCTGTGTTCTCATGTCTCGTGCTCTGTGTGTTCGTTTACGTTGTACGTCATGCTCATCAGAACAGCTGCCGATCAGTCCCACTCCAGGTGTCTCTCATTACCTCCTGCTATATACTCATCTCATTCTCTCTACCCCTGTCAGATGATTCACTCTGGACCGTGTTGGATGTTATTGTCAGTTCTGTCTGTGTTCATGTTGGAGTTCATGCTGGATGTTGTTCGTGTCTTTGTCTTGAATCGGTACTTGGATTAACACGTCATCACCACGGGACTCAGCTACACGGGATTACCACTTCACCATCACCGACTATCTAGCCCTTGCACCACCCATCCAAGAGACATCGCCATCACTGTTTGTTCATTCATCCTACTTACTTCTCAATAAACTGGTTTTCACTGCAAATGCTTCCTCATCATTCCATAGCCGTCACAATAGTAAAACAATAAATAAACAAAAATGCCACTTTATTTTCTTTTTTTCTGGATCATTGTTTCTACACTGATTCTTTTCAACTAAATTTAGTGTTGGGGTCCTTGTTTTGCCGCAACGGTTTAAAATTAGCACAGTTCCGTGAAAAAAAAAAAAAAAAAAAATCTGATTTGGCAAACATATGTCCCAGCTGCATTCAAAGCAATGTAAATACTCTGCATATTAATAGCGACTCCGTGATTCACGGAAATTATATTCAATATTAGAATGTTTGCGTGAATCCCGGAAAAGAGGATTTAAAGTCATTCTATAAGTTTGTTTTTTTTAAACAAAAGTTAAATGTGTTTATGTTGTGTTTGTCACGGCGAAATGAGGTCAGGGTCCAAATGCAGGGAAGGTGAGTTTTAATGTAAAAATAAACAAACAAACAAAAGGCCAACACTGCACACATGACAGGATCTGAGCAGGAGCAGGATACACAAAACTGAAGACAGGATACAAGAAACAGGAAACAATGCAGACTCACAGAGTGGGGATTATAAAGTCTGTGATAATATGGATCAGCTGTGGGTGTGAGTGACGAGACAGGTGTAAGTGATCAGGAGGGAAGTGCGGGAGGAAGGGAGACAGTGCCCTCTGGTGGGGAAGGGAGACACCACAGCCTAGACACGTGACAGTGTGGGTACCTTCTTTAAAAGTCCTTACCAACCCCTACATCTCAGGTAGGGAAAGCAAAAGAACTCACAGCAATTCAAAAATAAACAAATCCATAAACTCAACATAAAGAGACAAATTAAATCAAAACCATGGCAATCTGTTCCAAAAAATACAAAGCACAAACGTTAACAAAAGTCAAATCACTACATTCAATGATCCTGAAGTAACTCAGTCAAGAGCAATAAATGATTTTCTCTTTTTCTTTTGTTAAATGATTAATGACGGACATCATGATATATATTAGACAGCCGTGAGATAGTGTTGTCAAAAGCACTGACTTTGGTAATTAAATTTTCAAAAATGTGAATTTCTGATAGCATTCCTGATGAAGCTTGGTGTACTCTCTCTGAGAGCTCGCCATACACTGCCTTTGTCAATCTTGGAAATTTCTTGAAATACCTTAGTGTGACTTACATATTTGACAGGAAAAGCAATGTGCTTGGGAAAAAATTGGGAAGTGTGCAAAATGTACTTTTATTAACATCAGTAACATCCAAAATCTAATTTCTACATAGAACAATTGATATATCCTACTCTTACTAAGTGTACCATTATTCTTTTATAGTATTATAGGCAACACTTTACAATACGTGTGAACAAATGTGCATTAATTTATGTTTAATTAATTCACAGATAATCACAAGTTAATGTATAATTAATGAAGAACTAAACAATTGATTAATGATTAGTACACCAGCAACTAATGAACATTCTATATGATTCATAGATTAATACTACAGAAAAATGTGCAAGCAAAAATTGTGGTCTCAATTATTACCGGTGGGATTAAGTAATCAATAAATTGTTATTATTAAAATGTGTCATAATGTATTAATTCCCTAATAACCCCTTTTATTAACTTATAGTGTAAATTAATGTATTAATTACCAAAATGGGTTCAAGTCATGTATTTCAACTTGCAGTTGTCTGCTTTAATTAATCATTAGCTATAACTATATTACTTAACAATTAGTTAATAGTTCTGTGCCTCAGTAAGTAAAATCATAACATAATGATATCTTTGCAAATCATTAGCTAATGAGTAATTAAAGCAGACAGCTGGAAGTTGAAGTATAGCTTTGACCACTGTGGTAACTAACATTATTTACACTATTAGTTAATAAAATAAGATATTAGGGAATTAATACATTATGGCACAATTAACTAATAACAATTTATTGATTACTTAATCTATGAATCATATTGAATGTTCATTAGTTGCTGATGTAGTAATCTTTAATAAATTGTTTAGTTCTTCGTTAATTTTACATTAACTTGTGATTATCTGTGCATTAATTAAGCACGAATTAATGCTTATTAGTTGCTCTAAAGTAGAAATGAATGACTAACAAGCCAATACGTTCTCCTCTGCTGCCATCTACTGGTTATAGTGGTAAGTTTTATTTTATTTTATTTTATCCCTTAATTTTTTTTTTTTCAAAGTACTGTCAAGTTATATCAGGATTATTGCCTCAATGTCAGCCCAAATGCTTCATTTAACAATGAAATGTGCATGAAATAACTGTCCATATATATATGTGTGTGTGTGTGTGTGTGTGTGTGTGTGTGTGTGTGTGTGTGTGTGTGTGTGTGTGTGTGTGTTATATTTCGACCTATATTAAAAGATCACACACTCACTTGGGCATTTCAAACCGCTAGATAGGTATTTTTAACTAATCAGAAAAGCACTTAAGCTCTAGGCCATTTGATATTATTTTCTTTTTACTTTCTGAAGTTTCCAGATATGTCGTTGTGTCTAGATCATGAGAACCGAGAAACAAACAAAACATGAATAAATTAAACAGTGTGTTATTTTTCCTCTTCTCTACGCTTCGCGCTCCAGTCCAGCGGATGGCGCTAAAACACATTTCTAACACCTCAGAGGAAGACTTTTAGCTTCACCCCACTCTCTGTTGTTTTATCGTGATGCTGGTTTAATACATTACAAACTGTTGTAAATGTTGTTTTTGTACAGATTTCGAATCTTGTCAGATAAATACCTGTAATATTCTCACCCTCACAGTTGTGACTAAGTTTTGAAGCAAACAGGAATATTTGGAGGAGCTTAAGTTGAACTGAGATCTGCTGCTGTGAAGATGGTGTTTGTAAAAGAGGAGAGTGAGGAGAACACGAGTGAACCAGAACCCTTGATAATAAAACAAGAAGAATCAGAACCCTGGAGAATAAAACAAGAGGAACCAGAACTCCTGATAATAAAACAAGAGGAACCAGAACTCTTGAGCATAAAACAGGAGCAACAAGGAGGTTGGTGTTTATTCTTCATTCATCTTTAATGACTTTTGTCGCACATTAGGCTTACAAAGCTTTAATAACAGTTAGGAGTTATAAAGTTTCAAGCAGTATAAGATCTAGTTTGTTGTAGCAGAAACAACATTTAGACCAAAACAATCTGTTTATTAATATAGATGGAGCAGCAAATGATGGAAGACATTTTTGTTTCAGTAAAATGTATGTTAGATTACTGGAAAACCCATCCACAACCTATTTTCAATGAGAAAAAAATAGAATTTGCATATAATATTGTTAACACAAGTCTATTTTGTATGGTTCCCAACTCAAGCTCAGTGCTTTACTGTCAAATGTGTATTGCTAAGAAATAAATGTGTAATATTATTAGCGAAGACATTTTTTAATGCAAAACAATAGTCATTTTATGATTACCAAACTTGTTTCTGGTGCCACTTCTAACATATTTCACTCTGAAGCCCAGCAAGGGACACTTTCTATGAAGTGGGTACTTTTTTCAATAATATTCTGTTAACTTTTTTTTGTGTGTGTGTGTGTGTGTGTGTGTGTGTGTGTGTGTGAATAAAACACATTTAACCCTTAAATGCATGACTGTTTCTCCAATCACTATTACATATTTGGGTCTATAGCAACCCGGACATTTATATCAAGCATGAATGGTCTCTAACTGCTGCAATAGCAAAAAACTCTTGATATTTTAAGAACTATTACAGAAGAATAAAACAGAGCATATTTCATTACCTTTTGAAACATAAAAGCCTTCTGTTTGAGCAGATGATTTTACCATCGCTATCATTGTCAGAGCGCACTTCCACAGTATATTCAGAATCTGGCTCATATTCGCAAAACTATCGTTTTCATTTACTTAAAATCATTATTTTGTTAACTGGCAGCTTATGCACTACATCCACCATCAAATGACAGTCACTTTTATATTTTATGCTGACGATATTCTTTTGTTTTATGCCTGTGATAATTACAAGTGAAACATCTCATTATTATTGTCTATCAAACAGTGCCACCTCTCGTGGTCAATTGCATGTATTTAGTCATCAGATATTTTCATATTTCTGTGCATGAAAAATATACATGCACTATTACACACCTCGGGTTTCTAGCGACCCAATACACTTTTTAGAAAAAATGAGTCAGAAAACATTAATTATTTTATATTTTATTATTTTTTCTTGTTTTATTTTTCATAATGAATAGATTAAGAAATGCTAAGAAAGGTGATGCCAAACTTAAAAAAATGAAGGAGGGAGAGTGAGTGATGTCCTGGGTTGCTAAAGACCCAAGGTATGCATTTAAGGGTTAATAGTTCTTCCTATGGAAGCATGGATTTTTGCCGATAACGTTTGAAAATAATAATTTGAAAATCAACGCATCTCATTTATGGAAAAATTCCAAGGACTAAAAAAAATGTATAAAAATAACCAAAATATTGTATAACAATTATCTGCTAGTTATATTAGGCTTCATTTTATGTCCACATTTCTCTGCTATTTTTGAGTTACTGAAAATTAACCAATATTATTATTATTATTATTATTTTTAGAGTTGATTGAAGAAAATGATGAGAATGAAGAACTGAGTGAAGCTGAAGAGCAAAGTCATGTCAAACCTGGAGAAAAACCGTTGAGTTGCTCTCAAATCAAACAGAAAGATTTAAAGAAAAGAATAGACAAAAAATTGTTCACCTGCCCTCAGTGTGGAAAGAGTGTCTCAAGAAAATCAAGTCTTGAGCATCACATGCACATCCACACTGGAGAGAAACCTTATGAGTGTTCACACTGTGACAAGAGATTCAGTCAGTTAACACATCTGAAAACACATGAGAGGATGCACACTGGAGAGAAACCTTATGAGTGTTCACACTGTGACAAGAGATTCAGTCGGTCATCAAATCTGAAAACACATGAGAGGATGCACACTGGAGAGAAACCTTATGAGTGTTCACACTGTGACAAGAGATTTAGTCAGTCAACAGCTCTGAAAACACATGAGAGGATGCACACTGGAGAGAAACCTTATCAGTGTTCACACTGTGACAAGAGATTTAGTCAGTCAACAACTCTGAAATCACATGAAATTATCCACACTGGAGAGAAACCGCACACATGTGATCAGTGTGGGACGAGTTTCAGCCTAAAAGGACTACTTGCAGCACACATGAGAGTTCATACTGGAGAGAAACCACATTCATGTAATTTGTGTGGAAAGAGTTTCTTACGTCTACAAGGTTTGAAAGAACATCAGAAAACACACGCTGATGTGAGAGACTACATGTGCTTTGAGTGTAAAAAGACTTTTACTACAGCACGCAGTTTAAGACTGCATGAGAGGCTTCACTCTGAAGATAATCCTTACAAGTGTTCACTCTGTGACAGGAGATTCAATCAGTCAGGATCTCTGAAAACACATGAGATGATTCACACTGGAGAGAAACCTTATAAGTGTTCACACTGTGACAAGAGATTCAATCGGTCAGGATATCTGAAAATACATGAGAGGATTCACACTGGAGAGAAACCGCATCACTGCACTGCATGTGGGAAGTGTTTTAAATATTTATCTTCTCTAAAATGTCATAGAAAATTCAAACACAGTAAGTAAATCATCTTCAGATCCAGGACTTTCTGTCATGATTTTGGGTTGCGAGCTTTTCCCTCCTCCTCCAGAGGGGGCTGTTTCCCTTCCTCCCGCACTTCACTCCCCTGATTGTATACACCTGTGTTGTGATCATGACACTCGTCTCACCCACACCTGTTCACAATTATACGGACTATAAAGCTGCTCATCTCCCACTCCTCATTCTGGCTGCATTGTCTTCTGTACCGTCTGTCTGTTTCCTGGATCCTGGATCCTGTCTCCTAGACCTGGTTTACAGTTTGGTTTATTTCGTGTTTGTATTCAAGTCGTGTTGTACGGTGTTGGCCTTTTGTATATTATATATTGTTTATATTAAAAATTAATTACCTGCACTTGGACCCAGACCTCATCTCTCACGTGACACTTTCAGGTCTCACCAAATGTGACACAACCAAACAATAAAATATTACAAGACATTACAAGCGAAGTGACATTAGAAAGAAACATTATCTAAAGTTTTCGCAATGAATACATTTCAACTTCCTCAAATGGGCCCTTTTTCGTAAAGAAATTAACCTAAATGAAAACTGGGAGGACGTATAAATTTAAGAAGTATACTGCTAAAAAAGGTCAGATAAAGAATTTTATTGGATTTTTTGTGGATATCTGATACGGTGACGCATTGCTGCCACACACTTATTTTTTACCCACTCAGTTAGGTCGTTATAACGAGATATTTTCTCGTAAAAACAACATCTTTTCTCGTAAAAGCGACATCTTTTCTCGTAAAAACAACAATTTTCTCGTTAAAACGACATCTTTTCTCGTAAAAACAACATAATTTTCTCCTTAAAACAACATATTTTTTCTCGTAATAACGACATAATATGTCATAAAAACGATCTGATGTTCCTGTTATAGATGATATGATTATGTTATGTGAGGGAGCTACTGTAATGTTTGTCCGCGCTGCCTTTGCCACAGTCCTGACATAAAGGAGGATGCACGCTGCTGGAGTTAGAATACACTAGCTATTTATAGAAATACACTGTTTTAATAATTTTAATGTAATGGTTTCAATTGTAGCGGCATGTTTATAAGGATTAATCTCCAATCTGCCCTCAGACCCAGAGGATTTAAGCTGATCAGATCAAAAGTGTTATTTCTGAATAATCGACTCTGGGCTTGGAATATTATTTGGATGAAAGTTTGATTGTGAAATGAAATAGAAATGACAAACGGTTTGATTGTATTATTGATAATTTCATTCTGTTTAAAAAATGGACAAAATAAATGAAAAAAATAAAAATAAATCACTTTTAGTATTTTTGTCCTTGGGTAAAAAGAGAGCTTATGCTTTAATAATTATATGTGGAATGAAAAGACAATGAAAAGCCACTTTTCAACTCAACCTGTCTTTACTGTCTATCGCATCATGCAGAATAAATACAAATAAAAAAAATACAAACAAATCTAGCTTAATTATTACTATTATTATTATTATTTCGTTATGTTTGAGAAATGGAAAAACGAAAAGCTTGATTCTTCGTATTTTTGTTCGTGGGTCGGAAACACATGAGCTTATTGCTTGAATATTAATTTAACATGCCTGTGCGGCCTTGATACAGTATGATTAAATACAAATTACACATTATTTATTATGTATTATTAAATTTTATCTTTAGCTGAATCAAGCCACGAATCCGGTTTTTCATCTGGATTATAGGCTACTGTGAAAATATGCTGCGCTGTCTGTGAGTGTAAGCACAATGGTATAAGAATTAATTTGTTTTGCAGTGAAGTTTCCTTGAGTTAATATTTTGTAGTTTTCTTGTCTTTCGCAGTTTGCTTCAGTTAAGAGTGTGATGATACAGTTCTGTCTGGGAATGTTTTGTCTGTCTGTTTCAGGGTTGTCTGTCGGCAGGAAACCAGTTGAGTGCGGCTGCACTATCTTCCTCTCTTCCTTATAGTTGCTCTGGATCATCTGTATTTTTCCTTCCCATATGTAGAAGTATTTTCTTAAATGATATGTGAACCCCCGCCTACATGAAGGCTTGTAAGGTTGCTGTATAAAAGATGGGACTGCCCCATCTTCTTTGGTAGATAACAATAAACCAACTTGTATTAGACTTTGGTGTGTTGTTGTCTATCCCAAGCACTTGTTGCTGATCCACTCGACAGACCTGAGAAAGGCCTGAGAAACTGCAGTGACCCAGAAACGAGGTTCTAACAATTTGGTGACCCCTGACGTGATGTCTCTGATCAGGTAAGACAAAGTATAGTTTGACTACCTGATCAGTGACATTACTATTACTGTGTGTCTGTAATTACGTGACTTGGGCAAGACAGAGTATAGTCTGACTGTCTAATTAGTAATTGCTGATTAATTGCGTAACTCGGGCAAGACAGAGTTTAGTCTGACTGTCTGATTACCAATTGTTTAACTGCGTAGTAAGGTAAGACAGAGTATAGTCTGACTATCTGTACTGACGTAAGGTATACCCTCAGCGAGGCTGGGAAGAGCGCTATAAATCAAAATTGAAAACGAAATTAAAAGCAAAAGTGTGAGTCACGAGTTTCGGTCTGTCCCGTGGTGAGGTGAATATCTGTATATATTATCTGTTTATCTATCAATCTGTATATATTATCTGTATATCTATCATGGGAGCCACCTATCCTAAACCAAATCCTGGCGAAACACCAAATGATTGGATGAATAGATGTAGTTCTCCGAAATAATGATCTAATTATTTGTTGAGACGTCACTTCCTGTTTGTCGTAGCGCATACCTTGAGTTGAAGCTCCGTCGAGTTAAACTATTATTTTCTATTTTTAAATCTAAAAACAATTCTATACACCATAATTTTTGTTTTTCATAACATGTGAATATACACCCTGTTGTGTTTTACAACAAAAACAATCGGAACGCCTTGTTATCATTAGTTTTTATTTGCTTTCCCGAGCCTGCTAATTAGTTAGCTTATAGCGCGTTTAGCACTTGCCAGCGTGGTCGCGGCTAATCTTGCTTACATTGTTTATTCTCTATTCACACACATTTCAACTGTTTACATTGTTTATTCTCCATTCACACACATTTCAACTGTTTACTCACTGTTACTTGCTTTAATGGCGAATTTGTGTCTACCTTTGAGTGCAGGTGAAGACACGTTCGAGCTGCACGCGGTGCGGGTCGAGCTGGAAGCCGTGGAGAAGCAGATCCAGGGGTTGCTCAAACGGCAGTTTGAGTTGCAGGAGAGGAAGACTGCACTCGAATCTGTCCGGGTAAGTATTCAGCACGATACTAACACCCTCATCACATCTACTCCGTGTGCTTCTCTGCACAGGTCAGGCGCACCCAGGACGCGATCATCCCGGCTGTCGTACACTCCGGCGCCGGGACACCACGGACCCTGGGTGCAGCAGCAGCCGAAGACGCGAGCCAGGCCCCGGGTGAGGACCTCTCCCCCTCCGCCGCCTCCGGTCTTCGAGATCTCCACCCGGAACCGCTTCGCTCCCCTCCGCGAGACGGAACACGACGCTGTGATCGTCGGAGACTCCATCGTCCGGTACGTTCGTGCTAACTTAGCTAACGGTAAAGTGCACACTCGCTGTTTCTCTGGTGCTCGCGTTCTCGATGTTTCTTCACAGATACCTGCCATCCTGAAGGACGATGTGAGCGTCGGCGCGATCGTCCTGCACGCGGGCGTGAACGACGTCAAGCTGCGGCAGACGGAGGTCCTGAAGAGGGATTTCAGGAGCCTGATCGAGACGGTACGCAGCACAGCGCCCGCGACGAAGATCATCGTGTCAGGACCGCTTCCCACGTATCGACGTGGACACGAAAGGTTCAGTAGACTTTTTGCTCTAAATGAATGGTTGTTGTCATGGTGTAAAGAACAGAAACTGCTCTTTGTTAATAATTGGAATCTTTTCTGGGAGCGCCCTAGGCTTTACCGCGCTGATGGCCTGCACCCCAGCAGAGTCGGAGCAGAACTGCTGTCGGACAACATCTCCAGGACGCTGCGCTCCATTTGACTAGTAAGCAATTCTTCAAATAGTTGCGATGATGGCTTTTGTTATGCACATTTAAACGATAGTACTGGTGCTGTCCAATCTATAAAGACTGTGTCTGTTCCTCGAATAGTGAGGTCAAAACAAAAATTTAATGAAGGATCTAGAAAAAATCTAATCGTGATTAAACCAGAAAAATGCACAATAAATGAACAAAAACAATTTTTAAAGCTTGGGCTCCTAAATATTAGATCACTCGCACCCAAAGCACTTATTGTAAATGAAATAATCACAGATAATAGTTTTGATGTACTCTGCTTGACTGAAACTTGGCTAAAACCAAATGATTTTATTGGTCTGAATGAGTCTACTCCACCAAACTACTGTTATAAGCATGAGCCTCGTCAGATCGGTCGTGGCGGTGGTGTTGCAACAATTTATAGTGATATTTTCAATGTTACTCAGAAAACAGGGTACAGGTTTAATTCATTTGAAGTACTCCTACTTAATGTTACTCTGTCAGATATGCAAAATAAATCTCTCCTATCACTTGCTCTGGCTACTGTGTATAGACCTCCAGGGACGTATACAGATTTCCTAAAAGAATTTGCAGATTTCCTTTCTGACCTATTGGTTAATTTTGATAAAGCATTAATTGTTGGAGATTTTAACATTCATGTTGATAATACAAATGATGCGTTAGGACTTGCGTTTACTGACCTGTTAAACTCTTTTGGAGTCAAACAAAACGTCACTGGGCCCACTCATCGTTTTAATCATACACTAGATCTAATTATATCGCACGGACTTGATCTTACTGATATAGATATCGTACCTCAAAGCGATGATGTTACCGATCATTTCCTCGTATCGTGCATGCTGCGTATCACTGATGTTAACTACATAGCTCCGCACTATCGTCTGGGCAGAACTATTGTTCCTGCTACCAAAGATAGATTCGCAAATAACCTGCCTGATTTATCTCAACTGCTCTGTGCACCCATAAATAAACATGAACTAGACAAAATTACTAGTAACATAGGCACTATCTTCTCTAACACATTAGAAGCTGTTGCCCCAATCAAGCTAAAAAAGGTTAGAGAAAAACGTACTGCGCCATGGTACAACAGTAATACCCATTCTCTAAAAAAAGAAACTCGTAATCTTGAGCGTAAATGGAGAAAAACTAACTTAGAAGTTTTTAAAATTGCATGGAAAAACAGTATGTCCAGCTATAGACGGGCTTTAAAAGCTGCTAAAGCCGAGTATATCCACCAACTCATAGAAAAAAACCAAAACAATCCAAGGTTTTTATTTAGCACAGTGGCTAGATTAACAAATAACCAAACACCTCCTGACCTGAATATTCCTGCACAGTTTAATAGTAATGTCTTTATGAATTTCTTTACTGATAAAATAGACAACATTAGAAATACAATAACAAATATAGATACTACAGCAACTGATACTTCAACATTAGTCATTACACCGGAAGAAAAACTGCAGTGCTTTACAACTATAGAACAGAAAGAATTAAATAAACTTATCACCACATCTAAACCAACAACATGCCTATTAGATCCTGTACCCACTAAATTACTAAAAGAGTTGTTACCTGTAGCAGAAGTACCGCTTCTTAATATTGTTAACTCATCGTTATCTTTAGGTCATGTCCCAAAACCATTCAAACTAGCAGTTATTAAACCTCTTATTAAGAAACCACAGCTAGACCCTAGTGAACTGGCAAATTACAGACCCATTTCTAATCTTCCATTTATGTCTAAAATTCTAGAAAAAGTTGTGTCTGCTCAATTGTGCTCCTTCTTGCAAAATAATAATATCTTTGAAGAATTTCAGTCAGGTTTCAGGCCCCATCATAGCACAGAAACTGCACTTGTAAAAATCACAAACGACTTGCTACTTGCGGCAGATCAAGGCTGCGTCTCATTGCTAGTTTTACTTGATCTTAGTGCTGCGTTCGACACTATAGATCATGAAATACTCATAGATCGATTACAAAACTATACAGGTATTCAAGGGCAGGCATTAAGATGGTTCAGATCATACCTGTCCGATCGCTATCACTTTGTGTATTTAAACGGGGAGTCATCGCAGCTAACACCAGTAAAGTATGGAGTGCCACAAGGATCTGTCCTAGGTCCTCTACTATTTTCAATTTACATGTTACCCCTTGGTAATATTATTAGGAAGTATGGAGTGCCACAAGGATCTGTCCTAGGTCCTCTACTATTTTCAATTTACATGTTACCCCTTGGTAATATTATTAGGAAATATGGGATTAGTTTCCATTGTTATGCTGATGACACTCAACTATATATTTCAACAAGACCAGATGAAACTTCTAACTTAGCAAAGTTAACAGAGTGTGTTAAAAATGTGAAAGACTGGATGACCAATAATTTTCTACTGTTAAATTCAGATAAGACTGAGATATTACTTATTAGACCAAAAAAGAGTACACAGAATCTCTTAAACTACAACTTGCAACTAGACGGATGTACTGTTGTTTCCTCTACAGTCAAAAATCTGGGTGTTATATTAGACAGCAACCTGTCTTTTGAAAATCATATTTCCTATGTTACTAAAACAGCATTCTTCCATCTTAGAAACATTGCTAAGCTACGGAACATGTTACCTGTTTCTGATGCAGAAAAGTTAGTTCATGCATTCATGACGTCTAGACTGGACTATTGTAATGCACTACTAGGTGGTTGTCCTGCTTCTTCAATAAATAAGCTACAGGTAGTCCAAAATGCAGCTGCTAGAGTCCTTACCAGATCAAGAAAATATGATCATATTACCCCAATTTTACAGTCTCTACACTGGCTACCCATTAGGTTCCGTATCACTTACAAAATAATACTTCTTACCTATAAAGCCCTTAATGGTTTAGCTCCTGCATACCTAACTAGTCTCCTACTACGCTACAATCCCTCACGCTCCCTAAGGTCGCAAAACTCTGGACTTTTAGTAGTACCTAGGATAGCAAAGTCCACTAAAGGAGGGAGAGCCTTTTCTCATTTGGCTCCCAAACTCTGGAATAGCCTTCCTGATAACGTTCGGGGTTCAGACACACTCTCTGTGTTTAAATCTAGATTAAAGACTCATCTCTTTAGCCAAGCATTCACATAATGTATCTCATAACGTTGTACTTCAGTTACATCTGATCAAATGCACATTAATATTCTTCAGCTTGGGCTAAACACATCATTTTTGTTTGGTTGGAAGTTGGAACAGCAGCTACGCTAATTATTTCTCTATTTGTTTCTCTGTTTCTGCCACGGGATTTCCATCCCGTGGTAACTAGGATTTACACAAGATTCAGTCTGGATTCAGAAGAAGAGATGATGCCGACCCCTCAGAGGACCGCAGATGATGCCAGCCTTGAAACAACATACAGCACTACATAATTTTCTTATAAGTTTGATCACAGCACATAATCATTGCAATTAGTGTTCATCATCTGTTCGATTACACAGTTACTGATTTTAACATTTATATCATATGTACATCGACTTGACATACAGTATTCACCACTAAATACTAAAATGACTAAATATATTGTAGTAGCCTAAACTTTTGTACAGCGCTTTGCAACGATTCGTATTGTGAAAAGCGCTATACAAATAAACTTGAATTGAACTTGAATTGAATAGTTGGGGTTTTTACACAAATTTTTGGTGAATAATTTAGCGGGTTGGACCGAAGCCAATGGGATGTATCCTACATATCCGCTAATGGGTTCTTTTGACCCAAATCATATGGCACAAGCTTTTCGATTGACATATAAAGGCGAAGGTGACCCTGAATGGGACCAAAAATATATGAAAGACGGGTATGATGTTTGGTAAAAAATGCAAACTGTATGGAATGATAAACAGGGTATTTCACTGCCAAAATCTGTCAGGAATGTGGTACCGAAAAAGCCGACAGGAAAAAACGAGAAACAATTATTAGCTGAAGCTGAGTCGAAGTTACAGAAAACCAAATTAGAGAAAGCAGCTAAACTCTATCCAGAAGTACCGTCTACTTCTTCACTCCCGCCATGCGCGCTGCCGCCTTATCCTGCACCCGCGCCTGTCATGCCCGCGCTTACTTACGCAGCGCCCGTCGAGAAAATAAATGAAGCTCATTTATGGATACAAAACTACAGGGCCACATAGAGATAACTTCGCCGTCCGTCTCGACTATGAAAGACATTTTGAGCATGTTACCAGAAGTGGACAAACCATTACACTTTGTGGAAATGTTGATAAAATTGTCGCGTCACAGCCATTTCACTGGCGCAGATTATAAGTTCATAATAATGTCAAAAATGTGTAATAAGTCTGATGAGACGCGTCTGCTCGAGGCCGTTCCCTGCCTAAAACCAGAAAATTATCGACCTAAGTGTGTGTGTCCAACATAGTGATAAAGAGTTTTGCCCGGCTAAGACAACCTTGAAAATAGATAAAGCCTCTATGTGTGTGTCAGTCTCTATCTGCACTCAGTCGCTGTCTGCACTCCATCGGGAGTGTTGAAGCTGACTTCTGCTGATGAAACTGCAAACTATTTTCTTCAGTAAACAACAGCATCTTGTTGAAACACTTATTGAGGCCTCTTGTCTACCTCGCTCGTTAGCTATAGTAAAAACAAAGGGTCACTCGAATTCATACACAGATGAGGCTAAGTGTAACTCACTGGCTGACCTAAATGCAAAAAGGGCTGCTCAAGAGGGGCCTCCAAGCCCCCATGTTGATATAGCTGTAGTGTCAACCTCAAAAATGACGTCGTCAATGATTCCAGATGTTGACCTTGTCGCTGTCCAAAAAGCAGCAGCCGATAGTGACCATCAATTTTGGTCAGTTTTTTCTGCGTCTCAGGGACCTGATGACCTCTGGCGTGACAAAGATGGTCGACTGTGTTTACCTACGTCTGCTTTACCGTTTCTCGTCCGCGAATTTCATGGTATCACTCATCGCGGCCGAAGAGGGGTACAATGCGAGCCTTATTTTGCGTCGACCAATTACCGCAAACGGTTAATGACATTCTTGACAGATGTTTAATTTGCGCTAAAAATAATATAAGGTAACCTCCAGCAAAACATCAACACCTGCCAAGGCCTAACCAACCGTTTACTGAATGGCAGGTTGATTTCACACACATGCCCAAGAGGGGACCTTTTAAATACCTCTTGGTGCTTGTGGACAAATTTTCTAAGTGGGTAGAGGCTTTTCCATGTGCGAAGGAAAATGCAAACGTTGTAGTGCAGTTTTTAACCAAAGAAATCATACCCAGATATGGTATTCCAGTATCAATAGATTCCGATAAGGGCACACCTTTCACATCAAAATTATCTTAACAAAAGATAAGAAAAGCAATGATCAGTATGAATACATCCGATTGGACAAGGGTTCTTCCAATTGTCTTAGCAGACCTAAGAATGATGCCTCAGCCAAATTTAGACAACTTATCACCCTATGAGGTGGTGATGGGCCGACCTTTCCCCATCCCTTGGCGCCACGGAATGGTAGGGATAGGTGTGATGTTAACTGATCATATGTCTGAGACCTAATAGAAAAATTAACTGAGTTCTGGGAAAGGGTCAACATGAAACACCCTGAGATCCCTAAAGCTAACTCACACCCCTTTGAAGTGGGCAATCAAGTATTGATAAAGAAACTAAAAACCGGGGGCCTTAATGACTCTCTGTATGATGGGCCTACAGAGATACTAGCTGTGACCAGAACTGCTATTTTAACTGATCTTTTTCCACAGTGGATTCATGCAACCAGAGTGAAACCATTGAAATGAAGAACAGTGTATTATATGTACTAACTGTTTTTGTTTTCCAGAGCAATAACCTATCTTGTCCTAGCTGGACTCATGGTACCCAACGCTTCAAAGGAAGAGGCCAAAAGAAACCTCTTCTGGCAGTATGCCAACTGGACAGCGCGTCAACTGACCAATGAATCATGTGTGGTGTGTCAAGAATTATTCCGCACCACAATAACTGTATCCTTGAAACCATTTGTCTATAACTGTGAACCCCCCAATTTTACTGTGTTCTGTACATATTATGCAGGGAAAATGTATTTATGGTCTCCTAGGTGTGTAAAGAGGGTAACAACACCCTATACTGATGAAACTAAACGGTATAATTACTGTTGTATGAATGAAATGTGCAAGAAAGAAGGTAGTGCATCAAGTAAAAATGAAACTGAAACTGTTGATGTAAAAGTTAGCCTGGTGTTACCTGAAGGTTTTATGTTTCCTTATTGTTTTAATGGGACATCAGGTGAAAGCGTGACAGGTATAAGTGCTACAAATTGTAAACAAATAATAAACCAAGGGCAGGGTATAGACATGTGGCTGCAAAGCTACTGTCCAAGGTTCGAGAGGGGCTCATGTGAGAAGAACACCGCAGCATGTGTTAAGGGAAATAATAAAGCTGTTTGTTACACCTCTAGGAACACTGCCTGCATTGAATTGCTCACGCTCTGTGAAGATCTCTGGCCAGCGAAAGGTGCAGTGCTGGCTGATGACTGGTACTGGTACTGTGGTGAGGACACTGTAAACAACACGTACAGGATGAGCTGGACAAGCCTCTGTGCACCAGTGCAGCTGCAACATCGTGTGACTGTTATGCATACACAACGTGATTTGTCTTTCAGGAGCAAACGATCAGTGGACAACGAGGACGTCCCTGATGAACATCAGATGAGGTCACACTGGACTCGGTTCTGGAAGTCTATGGTACCTCAGTTCGGCGTCTCTGACTTACTGAGACAACAGGACACCATGCATTATCGACTGGCATCCTTTGTTAACAGCACCACAGCTGCACTGGTAGGGGTACAAAGCGAGCTGCGTGCACTGAGACAGGTGGTCGTGCAAAACAGGTTGGCCCTGGACATGCTTCTTGCCCAGCAGGGAGGGGTTTGTTCTGTTGTAGGTGACAAATGCTGCACATACATACCTGCAAATGATGAGCCCGAGGGATCAATTGGCACTGCTGTAGCTACTATGAAGCAGATCTCATCACAGATATATGAGGATGAGCTAAAGTCTAGAACTAACAATTGGAATTGGGGTATTCTCTCTAGCCTATTTGGCATGTTTGCACCTTATGTCTCAATGATAATACCGGTATTACTTATTTTGTTTTTATTGTGTATTTTTGGTCCATGCATTGTGAAATGTTTCACACAACGTATGTATACTATGGTCTCTGCTATATAGCAGGATATCGCCCATTGCCACAGAAGGATACTGGAGAATCCAGACTCTAGAGAGAGTCTGGAAGAGGGGATTATAAGAATTAATTTGTTTTGCAGTGAAGTTTCCTTGAGTTAATATTTTGTAGTTTTCTTGTCTTTCGCAGTTTGCTTCAGTTAAGAGTGTGATGATACAGTTCTGTCTGGGAATGTTTTGTCTGTCTGTTTCAGGGTTGTCTGTCGGCAGGAAACCAGTTGAGTGCGGCTGCACTATCTTCCTCTCTTCCTTATAGTTGCTCTGGATCATCTGTATTTTTCCTTCCCATATGTAGAAGTATTTTCTTAAATGATATGTGAACCCCCGCCTACATGAAGGCTTGTAAGGGTGCTGTATAAAAGATGGGACTGCCCCATCTTCTTTGGTAGATAACAATAAACCAACTTGTATTAGACTTTGGTGTGTTGTTGTCTATCCCAAGCGCTTGTTGCTGATCCACTCGACAGACCTGAGAAAGGCCTGAGAAACTGCAGTGACCCAGAAACGAGGTTCTAACAGGTAGGTTTACAGATAATGAACTCACACGGGAAAGACTGTACATTACCTCTATTGGATTTATACGAATTAAGTAAACACAATTTTGTTTTCGATTCTTTTATTGAAGTAGACCTTTCAAGCTGCATAGAGAGACATACATTGCGAGAGCGCACCCTGTATTTTTACTAAGGCAATTTGTAACGTTTTGTTGTTATCGTGGAAGTTCATAAAATAAAGCAGACATTTATATTTCTTTCCTCTGTAATCACAAAGTAAGAGATCGCGCTGGCGCCGACCCGAGAAGTGCAGTGTTGCGCTTTATTGCTTGAATCTCCTAATGAAATCGACAGAATTTGACTATTGATTCATTGCGATTTATTGGATGGGAAGCGCACTAGGCTACTGTTCATTCATTAACAGAAAACAGCATAGACTGGGGGTCCTTAGTCCTTGTACGTTTTATTCATTTCATTTTCAATTTGAAACGAAATAAGCATAAATAAGAAAACGGCTCATTAATTCATTTTTTCATTTGTTCACAAAACGAAAAAACGATTTCGGCTCGATTTTTCGTTTTTTGATTCACGGGTATAAAACGGATAAACGACTTCAAACTTCGTTTTCCACACGTGGGCGGTCGCCAGACGTCCCTTTACGCCGATTGGTCAACCGAATCTGGACCGATCACGCCATCCATTGTTCGTTCATCAACATTTATTTTCATTCTTTATTTTCATTCTAATTGCAGTCTTTAAAATAACGAACACACAAGGGCAATAACATTAATTGCATCAAAATATAATAAAATAAGACACTTAAAAATAATAAAATATAAAAAGCAATAAGACAATCACATGTGCATATGTGTACAAATAGTTACAAATTATTCAAATAAAACATTTTAAGCTTTCAAATAATTTAAAGCTTGTGTCACGTTGTTTATTGTAAGATGTAAAAGTACGATTTTTTTTTTTCAATAAAATTACGGCTTTCTTCTGTTCAACCTAACTCGTTTCACAGAAATATTTTTTTCATAGCTATTAATCTGCACCCTGCATGTTTTATTTTGCTGTATGGTTTATAATCTGAGAATGTGAGAATTACCGATGGTAAGTGCAAATACTGTAATGCAAATTTACGTAAGTCGCTAGCATGATTTCAGCACGACTAGTAAGTCGCTAGCATAATTTTACCATTATTTTAGCATGACAAGCAAGTCGCTAGCATGATTTTACCATGACTAGCAAGTCCTGTTGGAATTTGCCGGTATTGTAAAAATACCTACTTCCCCCCAGCTCGTTTATTCGCCCTTTAAATAACACAGCTCGAGTCCGCGTCAACGTTTAAAGCCAATTTAATAGTACAGTCAAAGAGTGCTGAGCTCAGGATTCCAGAACAGCCAATATCAAATCTGACATTCTGGGCAGTCCAGGAATGTCTCACAAAGCTAAAATATGCATTTATATTCTTGATTCTGCAGGCCTCTCCTCCTGATATCGTTCAACCATTCTCCTCCAATCAGGGCGTGTTCACCAACCGTTCCTGGACAGAAAAGAAAATACAGCCCCATCCCATTCTTCTTCTTAGAGTGACCAAAAGTCTAGTCTAAAGTGACCTTCAAATTGCTACTACTTTTGCAGGGCTTCTTTTCTCCTACGTGCCTGTAAACAAAGGTTTCTCAGAAATGACATAAATGTAGAGAGTTCGCAACTACACGCACACATTTTACTAACAGATTCTGTTACATAGTGTACACTTTGTCTTTTCATATGCACAGAACATTATGTCTTCTCATAAGCACAGAACAACCAAAACACAAATTTAAAAGCATTAACAAAAAGTATTTTCTACAATTCCCTCTCTTGATCTCTGAAAGAGATCACACTTCTTCATCCTCATCATCATATGCACCCTCATCTGTCAGCAAATGCATCTTGTACGGGGGAGGTTCTCTTTTCTCCTAACCAGATTGCTCTCAACCTGCTTCCACCTGTTTCCATTCAAAGTTAAAGGGAAAGCCATCCTCACCATAGCGCACAATCCTTCTGTCATTTCTGTGGGCCTAGCTATCATCACACCTGTACCACATGCACAATACAGACCTGCTCTAGCCCATGACCCCACCATTTCCTGCCCCCTCTGGTGGATTACCGTGCACCATGACACTCTGACGTTTCCTACTATCAGCTTATTGTTTTTAGGGGATGTGAAATTGAAACAGGTATAGTTTCCTTCTCTTACCCTATGTGCCCTATTTTCTTATGTCCATCAGCTAATGTAATTTCGCACCAATTTCTCTGAAAAGAGCCCACCAATGTTTTAGATTTGCTAGTGGAAGTGAAATTAAAACATGTGTAGTTCCCTTTTCTTCTAATCAAGGGAACCCCTAGTGATGACCCACTACCTGTAACAGGGTACAATTTACTTAAAGATGAGCAATTGGCTGGATTTTGTTGTTTTGTTAATCGCAGGATGCAATCGTATCCCCATTGATCGTTTGCATACAATGGGGCAGGCTCAGTATTCAATTGAGGTCTCGCAGCTGCACATGCTAAACATCCTTCAAAACCTAAATTTGTGGATGCTTCATGAACCCATTCTAACCAGAGGTTGGACTCATGATAACCAGTTTCTAGGGTCATTACATCTAAAGGGGTCAAGTTGCTATAATCCGTGCTTTTCAATACTGTTTTTTTTTTTCTTAAATCAACAACTATGGGGGCTGGTGTTACTTCTGGCTCTTGTACTAAAATTTTAATTAAACCCAATGGATCTGTCCCTGACACATCTACCCCTAGTGTAATGAAAGTTTCAGAGCTGTCAGGACCATCTTTCAGTGACATTATCAGTGTGTTTTTCCAGCTCCCCCAGCTATGTTGGTATCCTCTAAATAGTTTAAGTCTGTTCTGAATATTATTCTGGCTAGTTAGTGGGCTATTGGTTAACATCTTTTTAGTGTACCCTGGCTTGGTCATCCAATTAACATCGTGCCATGTGTGACACCATGGCCCAGTTGGTTTTGTTCCTGTTGTTGGCCACAGGCAGCCATAGACATCATACCCTCTCCATCCCAGTGCATCACCCCAACAATCTATCACTTGACACAGATCAAATTCCCACAGGCCATCCTTCCCTTTCTCCCTTAGCAGTGTCAATTTCACCCCAGCCCCACCTCCTGTCAACACACTCCTTTTCCCTTTCTGTGTGTTTTGCCCCATCAATCCCCATACTATTACCCCTATGATTATTGTCAAGCTCAATACCCAACATCCCACTATTCTATTCATCTTTGTGTTGTTCATTTTACCACCACCACTATTTGAATCTCCCCGTTTTTGAACACCCTCTCTAGGATATTCTGTACAGTTTCAAACTGTAATTTATCAAGGCCACACCCTAGTTTGGGGACTGCTAATGTTTTCACTTTGTCTTTTAGGCACTGCAGTTTTAGATCTTCTAAACTCTTCTCTAAGTCTTCATATGTGGGCAGGTCCCTGCACCACCGCTTTAGTTACCAGGTGAAATATCTGTTTCTTGCCGTGTGTGGTCAGCACACACTGACCCAGGGCGCTAATATGTTTCTGCAACTTTTCTACCCCGTATTTGTGTCTTATTTGCTTTGCTACACCCGCCCCTAGTGCATAGTCAGCGCTAATGCAGTGTGCAATTGGAATGTCTTCGCTAATTTCTAGCAGGTCTCCCACCCTCTCTAGAACAGTAATTTTGTGTCCCTGTGTTGGCTTCTGAGGGTTGAGCTGATTCTTCTGCTGTGTCCTTTTCTGCTTCCTGTTCTTCCTGCTCACCCTCTCTTTGACCTGCTCGCAGGTCAACTCTGGTCTCCTGCAGCGACCTGGAAGGAGAATCACAATTCACACAAGATGACAAATGATACCAAGTTTTTCCCTTACCCGCCAGTCGAACACAATGTGAGGTCCTTGCAGTGACCTTCATGGGCTCAGACCATTTAGCAGGCAGCCATTTTCGTTTCATCAATTTCAGTCTTACCCACTGATCCTGGGGGCCTCAGTCACCTGCTGCCAGTCCTGTGAAAAGGTGGGGTTCTGGGGAGATAATATGTTAATAACCGCCCTTACTTTGTCATAGTAGTCCCCAGGTGGCAACTGGCCAGCCTCCATATTGAATAGGGCCCATGGCCCAGGAAACTGTTGCCCTGTCAACAGTTCAAAATGTGTTAAACCAGTTGTACTTATATCAAACCAATTGCAATAGCAGTAAGCCAATTAATCCCTGTATGAGAACATATTTTAGCCAATTTTTGTTTCAAAGTCAAATTCATAAGCTTTGTCATGTCTTTTTCCCACTTTGGCTCAGACTCAGCTTCTGACAGTACTGACACAGCTGTCGAAGCTGGTAGAACCAGTTTACCATTTTTTTAACCCCTCCAAATTCCCTCCCCATCTTTTATACCCCCCTTACACTAGCCCCTTGCTCACTGACATCCAAATGGAATGGTACAGAATAATCTGGGGTCTGCAGTTCTGCAGCTTTGGCCAAATCAGTTTTTAGTGTTATAGATTCCTGTTCTGCCTCAAAAGTCCATTTTAATACATTCCTAGCATTTTTCATCCCTGCCTCTTTCTGAAATTCTTCCATATATATACCTCATCTCCCTCCCTGTCATATTATAGAGTGCAATGCAACGGATCAACCGGGGCTGACAGTGAAAATTTTGAGGACATCCATGAATTTTGGTAACGTCTGGCATGTCTGGTGTAGTTAGCAATAGCCAATAAATATCTGCCCCTTTTTCCACCACCTTTTCTAAAACCAATTTTCCTGTGTCTCCTTGTACCAGCCCCCCTCCAGTGGAGCAATTATGAATTGTGCCATCAGGAAATCTTATATAGATACCATCTGGGCTACAAAAAATGCATATCCCCAATTTCACTAAAATGTCTCTCCCCAACAAGGGTGATGGCGCATTTGCGGAGCATAAGAATTCATGAAGGTGCGTCTGTCCTGCCACCTTTATTGACAGCGGCTTTGTTAGTGGCCATTTTTCTGACCCCCCAGAGAACCCTCGCACTCTCACTGTTTTTAGATGAGAGCGCCCCTTCCTCCACCATGCCCCCTGTAATGGTAGAGAAAGTGGCCCCAGTGTCCACCAGGGCCCTTATAGGCTTGTTATCTAGCAGCACCTGTAGGTAGGGCTCAGCCTTAGCCCCCCTGCTGGTTCTCTGTGGGCCTCGTCAGTAACACTCCGCATCACCCGCCTGGTCCCAGACTGGGCATTGACCGGGCACCTGTTGGTTGGCAGGCCATGAGAGTGTATTTGGGACAGCTCCCCCCCTTCCTGGAGCCCCTCCTCTAAAAGGAGCCCGTCCCCTTGCAGGAGGTTGTCTTTTCTGTCTCTGTGGACATTCCCTCCTCCAATGACTCGAGTCCCCGCAAATGAAACAACCCCCCGATGGTGGAGCAGACAGACCCCTTCCCTTATCATTTTTCATATTCATACCCCTTTTTAATCCCCTGCCCCTGTTGGTGGGAGGCCAATCTGTTTATGTATCATAGGGATCATATTGTTGACTGACACTCTGCCAATAGGGCTGTGGTGTGGCAGGCTGTAGAAACTGTGGTGGGGAAGCACTCTGGCTGGTTTGGTTTTGCACTGACATTTGCTGCACTTCCTTCCCTTTCTTTTTAGATTTGTCTTTCTCGGTTTCTATCTGCATCTTTAACAATTGAGTTTTCAGTTTGTCTATTTCTGTCTCTTCCTTTCCTGCTTTCTCTACAGCTCTATCAACATGATGTACAAAATGTCTCACCCACGTGTCACTGTCTCCCCCTGCCATTTCCGGACTGTTTTCTATGCTAGAAGCATCAGCTTGTGGGACCCCTTTTATTACAGCCTGTCTGTAAAATTCTTGACATAGTTTACTAGAATCAGGGTTTTCTCCAGTCTGCTCCTCCCACTCTCCCTGTATCTCAATTTCTCCTTTGCCCACAGCGAATACAGGCAGCTGTGTTGCCATAGGGGCGCTAGGAGCATATGTGGGATGCCTTTTACTTACAACTGTGGCAGTGGTTGCAACTCTGGTCCACTTTCTCAATAAGGCTTGTTTGTCCTTTATAATCTTATCTAATTCTGCCCTTTCCTGTCTTTTTTCCTTCAATTCTCCATGAGCCCTTTTTTCTTCCATTTTAATATACTGAACTAGTTTGCCTGTATCCTTACTATCATTGGTCCATTGTTGAATATTTACTAGGTGGGACCAACACCCCAATAATTCTTTCTGTCTTTCCTTGATATCTTTTGGCTCTGTCTGCGCCAACACCATCTCAGCTATCTTCTGCCAATTTTCTTTGTAAGTTGCCATTTCTTACTTCTTATTAATCAATTTACAATCTGGAAGATGTCCAAACAACCTACACAACCAATTTTTTGCAATATTTTTAGTTCTTTCTATTCTTTTGGTTCAGCTTGATGCATCATCTGGCTACAGATGGCATCCCACACTCCCTTATACGTACTCATTTTATTAAAGGTTTTGTTTCTTTTAATGGATCACACTTCTCACAGTCCTCTCTATGCCCTAATAGTCTACACACCCACCACCTAGGAACGTTCTTAACTCTTTTTCTACTAGTAGGAAATATCAGTTCTAACACCATCTGCTAATTAGGATCTCTCCATTCATACATTCACTTTCAAATTTTATTTTCTTTCATACAGTCCCTTTATCACAGGGCTCATCAATTTCCCCCTCCTCTCTGAGCCGTAAGAATGCTGCGTCCGTTCCTACCAGGTCACACTTAAGTGACGGTCCAGAGAAGGTGCGCAGCACTCCAACCTCCCAGATACGGAGTAGTTCACACTCACACACACTTTCAGAGATCGTTCAGTAGACAGACACTTTTACACGTTAATCACGCCGGGATTTTACAGGATTTCTTATGAGTTTTTATAAAATTACTTTAACCAAGCCTTGTCAAGTCAATCCTAACCTAGTCTCGCGTAGCCAGACCTTCAGACTGACGGCTGAAGGTCTGGTATTCATGGCAGCTTTCATTGGCCAAGGCCCGCCCATAAGGCCGTTTGACCGACATGTAAAACAACCAATCACAGTTCGTTTCGTTCAGCGTCACGTTTCGGGGCGTAGAAATGCCCCCACAACAACAGACGGGCATGCAACAAGTCAGTCACTGAAATAACCAGCATTGAAAGTTAACGAAGAAGAGGGAGAACAAGCAGTAAGTCAGTAATTTGTACGCGAACGTCGCAAATGTGCATAACAACAACGGCGTCTGCATAAGCACCTTTTAGCAAAACTCGAGTAAATCAGTCTGCGCTTTGTTTCCCGGCGGACCGAAAATAAACGCGACACTCGCGTGTTCCGGAAATCCGATCAAATTCAACTAATCAGATCACGACTTCGACATTCCTGAAGTGTTTCCAGTTAAGTGTACCATATGCATCAGACGTTTAGCCAACGTTCCGTGGGCGTGACGTCTGAGGCTGAGACTAATCCTAACCTTGCCAGGATTTGACAATGACCTTTAAACCTTTTACAATATCCTTTTAAACTGATCTGATTCTTTTTGTATAAAATTACCTTTACATTGGTGTTCAATCCACTCTCAACCTTAAAATTTTGAATATTTCCAATTTCGCAGTACTTTTATGAAAAAGGTGACTGCTTACCTTGTTTTAGATGCTCTGCAGAGAGGATGGAGACTGGACCGTTCCCCAACGCCCGTCAGCGTCGTGGTGAATCGGTACCAGTTAATTCAAATGCTACAGTTCTCTTTATGTATCCTCTATCATATGTTAACTGTATCTACAATCACCTGATATAAACTACACACATACACACTTGTTTCACTTCACACAACGCATATGCCACATACACTTGATCTCAAATTTAGGAGGTTCTTAAGAAAATCAACCTTATTAGGCTTCGACCCCGCCGGGTTTTACGATGTTTCTTTCACCTTTCTACCAATATGTCAGGGAATCCTTAGGAAAACTTAACCTCGACGGGCATACCTTTACAAGTTTTCTGTCACACCCTAATTTATTTTATTGGACACCTTCAAAGTCAAAAGAAAATTCAACCTCGCCGGGAAACGTTTTTACGAATTTTCTGTTATGTCCTTTCTAATTTGTTGGAAATCCTTGGGAAAACTCAACCTCGTCAGGAAAACCTTATGTTTTAGGAGTTCTCTTTCATTTACTAATTTAATTCCTTTATTTGAGATCACTGGATATCCTTTACCTTATTTTACTTTCTTACTCTTTGACTTAACCCAATTTTGTACAAAACGCAAAACTGATATTCACTTCCTATTCAACTCTTCAATTTAGTAGTAGCCAAACTGCAGTTTTTTATGAAAAAGGTAACTGCTTACCTGTTATTTATTTCTCTGCGCAGAGGAGTTGAAATGGAGATGTCCTTCAGTTTCGGATTCCTCGTCTCGGGCGAATCCGGGTGCCCCCCTCCAATTGTTGGAATTTGCCGGTATTGTAAAAATACCTACTTCCCCCCAGCTCGTTTATTCGCCCTTTAAATAACACAGCTCGAGTCCGCGTCAACGTTTAAAGCCAATTTAATAGTACAGTCAAAGAGTGCTGAGCTCAGGATTCCAGAACAGCCAATATCAAATCTGACATTCTGGGCAGTCCAGGAATGTCTCACAAAGCTAAAATATGCATTTATATTCTTGATTCTGCAGGCCTCTCCTCCTGATATCGTTCAACCATTCTCCTCCAATCAGGGCGTGTTCACCAACCGTTCCTGGACAGAAAAGAAAATACAGCCCCATCCCATTCTTCTTCTTAGAGTGACCAAAAGTCTAGTCTAAAGTGACCTTCAAATTGCTACTACTTTTGCAGGGCTTCTTTTCTCCTACGTGCCTGTAAACAAAGGTTTCTCAGAAATGACATAAATGTAGAGAGTTCGCAACTACACGCACACATTTTACTAACAGATTCTGTTACATAGTGTACACTTTGTCTTTTCATATGCACAGAACATTCTGTCTTCTCATAAGCACAGAACAACCAAAACACAAATTTAAAAGCATTAACAAAAAGTATTTTCTACAGTCCCTAGCACGATTTTAGCACGACTAGCAAGTCGCTAACATGATTTTAGCACGACTAGCAATGTAGCAAATGTAGCATTTCCAAATATTCTAAATTATGTCAGTGAGTTTGCGATGTTAAATATGATCAAGAATAATGTTAAGAAAAAAAAATTAAGAAAAATATTAGCCTGTAGCCCTAAATATATATAGACTACAAGCTTTTTCTAAAAATTATCAAGAATATTTAAATCAACTTAATAGGCTAGGTTAACGAATTTTCTTATACAAACGAATGCAATTCAAAACGAAGTTTGCATATAGAAATTCAGTAAGCACGAATATGACAAAATAATATTATTTTATATATATTAATAGTTTTATCAAATGAATAAGGAAATTATAGTGCTTTGAATTTATTAAGTAATGTTTAATTTCGTTCGTTTCGCTCTCTGGAAATGTAAAGAAAACATACCGTTTTTACATGAATTTCGTTATTAATCCCTGGTTTAAAACAAGCTTATATGAGATAATTTATATATTATTGTTTGAATAAACGTTTAAAAATAGTGCTAGAAATTTTATAATTAAGGAAATTAAATAGACCTAGGCATTTAAAAAGACATAGTAAAATGTGTCTAATAATTCTATATATATATAGTAGCCTATAAAAATGGCATTGCTCAGTTCAACCTGTTGGGAAATCGGGCATTTTTCGACATTTAATAACGCTTAACATTCAAAAGGTAAATATTATTCAGCCAATAAGTATAGGCTATCTATTTCATAGAAAATCGTGTCAAGTACTATATAAATTACAAAGGTTTAATTGGCATCTTTATTTCAAACGACCCGACCGACTGCGACCCGAATATCATTAACAAAAAATCATTAAAATATTTTTTTATTCGTAACCGCGGGTGACCGCAGGCACCCGCTCATTTTGGATCAACCCGCGCATCACTGATATATATATGTCATGGGCTGGCATTAATGTGACGTAATGTTACAGTCTGTGGTTAAAATAAACATCGTCACTATTTTTAGTTAATTAATAAATATTGAAATAAATTGTAGATAGGACATTTGTACATTTGTTTATTTTTTATTTTTTTTCGTCCCTATGTCTGGGCCCCATCCCGCCAATCGGGCCCTAGGCACGTGCCTAGTTTGCCTTTGAGTTAATCCGGCTCTGGGTGTAGGGTAGGGTTAGGGCGATACAAAATACGGTTTGTACAGTATAAAAACCATTACGCCTATGGAATGTCCCTATAAAACATGTAAACCAGTGTGTGTGTGTGTGTGTGTGTGTGTGTGTGTGTGTGTGTGTGTGTGTGTGTTCACTCCTCTCTGCTGTGTGTGTGTGTGTGTGCACTTGAATGGTTTAAATGCAGAAGGCCAATTTCGAGTATGGGTCAGGTCACCATACTTGACAATACGTCACGACTTTCAGTTTTTTCACTTTATTTGTTGACACGTATTGTAAAGTGTTACCGTATTATACAGAACTGACCAACAACTTTTCAGATGTAAAGTCAAGTTTGGTGATTTGTAACTTTTTTTTTTTTTTTTACTACATACACAAAATGTTATTTATAGACGATTTGATATTTTCTAATATAGCAAAAAGTAGAAATGAATGACTAACAAGCCAATACGTTCTCCTCTGCTGCCATCTACTGGTTATAGTGGTAAGTTTTATTTATCCCTTAATCCCCCCCAAGGGGGATATACAGGGGTTGGACAATGAAACTGAAACACTGGCCAATTTAGTGTTGGAGGGTTCATGGACAAATTTGATCAGCCTGGTGGCCAATCTTCATTGATTGCACATTCCACCAGTCAGAGCAGAGTGTGAAGGTTTAATTAGCAGAGTAATAGCA